>NC_081406.1:40849082-41151450 GCF_030272615.1 Cryptomeria japonica | reverse complement strand
ACATTCCAAAGATCCACAAGCGAAGCTTGAAAGGCAAAGGGAATGCCCAAAAAGCAAAAAAAATCACCATGATGAAACCATTTCCAGTCATATTGGAGAATCCAAGGCGGGGCAGGTAGAAAAGATTGCCTATAACATTGCATCTTGTGCCATTGAATGGCCAAACCAGAAGCCAAGCAAAAGGTGTTCAGACATTGAAGAGCGGCCTGCACATTGTCATCTTCCTCAATGAGAGTGAGGAAGGAATCATCTGCAAAGTGATCATTGACAAGTTGAGAAGGTGACTCAGGCAAGGAGATACCACAGACATGCCCAACAGAGATAACATTAGCAAGTAAGTAACCAAACCCTTCCACCACAAGAACATATAAAGTCGGAGCCAGAGGACATCCCTGGCGAATGGATCTGAAAAGGCCAAAAGCCTTAGACTATTGGCCATTAATGGTGATATAGGCTGAGGCATCTCTGAATAACATCTAGATAGACTGAATAAATTTGGGACCAAAGCCAAGGGCTTTGAGCATAGCCAAGATTAAAGGCCACTCAATACGATCATAAGCCTTAGTGAAGTCAATCTTAAGGAAGATTGCCCACTGTTTAGAGCATCTGGCCCAGTCCATCCCTTCCCAAATGGCAATAATATTGTCCAAAATAAACTTGGACTTGATAAATCCAGTCTGCTCCAAATGAAAAACAAGAGGTAGGAGAAGGCGAATCGTGAGAGCCAAGGCTTTGGAAATGAGAAAGCTAATAGGTCTCCAATTGAAAATGTCCTCTGGATCCCTAGCCTTAGGGATAAATTTGATGTTGCCTCAGTTAATCATTTTTCCCACAGATTGGGAATGAAAATCTTCCAGATAGACCTTATGGAGGTTAAGACCAATACAAGGCCAAAGAGCTTTGTAGAATTCGCAGGGGAAACCATCACATCCAGGGGCTTTATCATCTACCATAGAAAAAGCAGCTTCCTTGAGATCATTAATGATCAGTAAGAGATCACAAAAGGCCTGTTGAGACTCAAAAAGCCATTTGGGAACAACAACTGAGCAATCTTGCAAAGCTTGGGCTCTAGCCGACGAGTCTCCCTATGCCATAAACACCTTCTCATAATGATGGACAAAGGCTTGTAGAATATCAGTCAGCTTGGTGAGAAGAGCCTACCCCTCTTTGATTTTCTTGATCCCTATAGAGGTATGATGGGCATGCAAAGCTAGGAAAAATTCCTTGGAGGCCCTATCACCCACCTTGAGCCAGTGTAACCTGGCTTTGATTTGAGCTCCTTTGGTAGAGTGACTATCTACAACTTGTTTCTCAATGCGGAGCTGGGCTACACGAAGTTGCAGGTTACAATAAAAAGGATTCAAGGCTAGAGCTTTTGTGGCAGCACAGAGAGCTTTGGTGGTCACATCACATGACCACCTATAGTACATGGCAAGTTTTCTACCATAAATGCACAGAAACCTCACAGAGCGAGTGATGGCATCACGTCACAACACAATCCAACCAATGTGATGATGGGGCCTTGGCTCTAAATTCCAAACCCTTTGAATGTGGGCCATCATGGTTTGATGATGTAGGAGAGACATGTTGAGGTAGAACTACATTTTGGAAGGATGTTGCCTAGTTGGCTGCCATTCAATGCTAAACTTTATGGGGAAGTGATCGAACAATGTCACATCAACAAGAGGAGTGACAGTCATATCATGATCTTCAAAAAAAGAAAAAAATATTGTGTAGTTATCATAACACGATCAAGCCTTTTAATATTCTGTTAGAGCTAGCTTTGAAATTAGACCAAGTGTGCCAGACCCCACCAGGGCGGCGGCGGCTGGTGTTGGGGTAGAAAAAACCCAATTTATTAAGCATATAGTACCAGGCTTCCCGCTCACCAGCTATCTAGTGGAAAGGCAAAATTTTGTCCTTATCGGTTGCCACCTCAACCATATTGAAGTCCCCACACATGACCCAAGTTGCAGGTGGCAGATTGTCAATAATCCAACGCCATAGGTATGATCTATCAACTACATCATTGGGAGCATAAACATTAACAATCCCAATGGAATTATTATCAATTGACAACAAAACCCAAATGACATGCTACATGGGATCAAAACCGTGAGAAATAACTGCAGAGAGCCAATGAGGTGAAATGAGTGTAACAACTCCACCTTGACCATCTTCATGCTAGGAGGCAAAAACAAGGCTATTCGGACAAACAACGCGGCATGCAGTATTGAGCATGAAACTAGAAGGAGTGTCTGTAGAATGTTTTGAAAGTAGATAGGAGCATAAAAGGATCAGACTAAGCAAGATAGTGCTATTACCAGATCAGCAAAAACCCTGTTGTTCTCTAACCATTACAATAATTAAATCCCTTAGCCAGGTAAGCTTTAACAAACTTGGTGTTGTCTAAATCCTCTAACCAGGTGATCCATTAGCTTGGATCTGAAATCTTCTACTGAGGTTACTCCTAACAAGGTATTGTAGTCAATCCGTTAACCGGGTGGTTCTTAACCAGATCTATTCCTAACAGGACATTTTTGTAAAGCTTCTAAAAAGGCCAGTCTCCTAATAGGATGAACTTCAAAAGAGTTCAGAATACTTGTGGGTATTCATCCCCACTGTGGTTTTTCCCATTTGGGTTTCTACATGAAAAAACATTGTGTCAAGTGGTGAATGATTTTGTGGATATGTTTTGATATGGATGATATGATTAACTAGTAAAGACACTTAGATATGATTAGATGACTGAAAGTGATCTAAAATGAGCAATTACTAATGTAAGTAAAGTATTTTTATGTTTTGGTTAAATGGTATGTGAGTTTTAGATCTATTATATTGTATCAATGTTGTTTTAGTCAACCGGTAAGCTTGACAGTGCAGTAACAATTTTTGATACAGAGTCTAAACCAGTTAGTTTTACAAGTTGTTTATGAGTTGGGATTAAGAGTTGTCAAAGTTTAGTTTGTTTTCTATGTAATCATTCACCTTCCCCTCTCATTAGTTGACCGGATCATTATTGATTCATCATATCATCAATTGGTATCAGAGAATTTTAGGTCCTCTTGTGTTTAAGCCTAACAGCTTGAGGTAAAGATCTAGGAGAACATGATGAAGAAAGAAGGTCCGAAGTTCAATAAGGAAAACTACAGAATCTGGAGTGATGGGATGAAGATCTATATCAAGAGCTTAGGAAGTCGGTATTGGGAACATGTTGTTACTAAATATAACTTGCCTAGTGCGATTTTGTCAGATGATAAAAAGAAGGAGCAATGGGAGAACAATCAAGCATTGGAGGCCATTATCAGTTCCTTGTTTGATTCAGAGTATGTTGATGTCCATGGATTGGATACTTCTCATGAAGTGTGGAAGAAAATTGAGTATATCTATAGCGGTGATGAGCATGTGAATATTTCCAAAGAGGAGAGTTTGAGAGGTAAATTTGTTGATATGGGGATGCTCGAAGGTGAAAACATTCAATAGTATGATTAGAGGATCAAGGAGATAGTCGGTGAGATCAAAAGTGTTGATGGTACAGTGGAGGATACCATAGTGGTTAGCAAGGTGTTGAGAACCCTTCTACCGGTCTATGCTATCCGAGTTGCAGCCATTCAGGAACTCAAGTCTATTGATAAATCAAAGGTAACTCTTGACTCCATCATTGGTAAATTAGTTGCATTTGAATTAAATGGTTTTGATGGAAGTGTTCAGAGATCGAAATCTGCATGTAGAGCCTCAGTTTCAAATCCACCAGTAAGGAAAAGTAGAGAAGTGAGCCACAGTCATGAGTTCAGATCCAGCAAAGAGGTTGATAATGAAGACAGTCTAATTGAGCTTGAAGCATTGTTGGCCAAGCAATTAGCCAGAGGTGCTGGTAAGTACAAAGGTAAATTACCTTTCAAGTGTTTTGCATGTAACCGGATTGGATATATTTTTGCTAACTGTCCAAATGGAGATAATGAGCAGAAACATGAGAAGTATAAGAATTACAAAGGCAAAGGTAAAAGAGACTGTCTCATTGTAGTGGATAGAGGAATTATGATAGGGAGAATGATATAGAAGTACTCCACAAGGTTAATTGGGTCTCATGGTTCAATAGGCTTCCAAAAAACTTGTTTGTGACTATTATGTATGTTTGGAAAATCAATTTAAGGTCATAATGCTAAGCATCTCAAGTTTTAATTCTCCAACATCCACCCTTTGTGTAGGCTCATACCCTCACTCACTTCACTCCTCCTTGTTTGAATATGCTCCAACTCAATGCCCTAATCTCTAGGCATTCGGACCTACTACTCTAAGTCAAGGCAAACTCCTCCACAAGCTAGGCAAAAGTTTGGTCTTTGATCATATACAATTTTGTAATCACTTAAGCATTTTTGCTCTCCATACTCAACCCCTTTGCTAGGTTACAACCCTCAAAAGTCTCTATCATACTGACAAGAAGGTGGAAGGGTGTTCTTCACTATCCTTAGATGGTTTTCCAAAGGTTCTTCAAGCTCTACCAAACCCAAACAAATCAGGTTCTTGAAAAGTAAAATTTTGCAGTAAAAAAGGCTTGTAGCCCGTGGAGGGCTAATTGACACTTTTTTACTCACCTAGCCCAACGATGGGAAAATACACCACAAAAATTGTCTTGAATGATGTTTATGACATCTATACTCAAATATTCTTTAGGTCTTAAGCTCCATGAAGAAGGTTTTGGGACTGTTCTCAATTTTAGGCACAAAAGTAGGGTTTAGTGAGGGTTTTGGTTCTTCCACCTTAGGTTCTCACTTCTAAGCTTGGTTCAAGATCCCACAATAATAGGAGACCTCTACCACAACAAAATAAAGCATTCCTTTCCATTAAAAAACAAGCATTAATCCAAACACTTGGTGATCAAGCTGTAGATGAGCAAAATTCACTATCTTTCACTGTTTTTCTGACTTTTCACTGTTATTTCTGCAAGGCAGTAGGTTAGGGGCACAAATAGAACATCATAATTACACATATTTAACACCAAACAAGTGTTTAACTTTTCCCCAACATTAAAGAGAGTCTACCAACACAAGAAGGTAACTTTTGAGCGAGTTTTGAAGCAAAAACCCAATTATTTCCCAAAACAGGGAGTTCGTTGTCCTTCACAAAGTGTGACACATAACAATGCAAAAAAAAGTAAAGTTTGAAGCTCCAATTCCTTCAAAAATACTTCTAGGATAGGTGAAGACCTCTTTCCATGCTTGTTTAAACACTTGGTGCTTAGAATCCAAATTTTGAGCATTTAGGAAGAATACTAGCCAAGTTAGACAACTTGCCTAATAAGTGCTCAAATTCACCTTTTCCATCACAATCTTGGCATAAAAGGAACTTATATACATTCATACCAACTTGACCAAATCCATTTAGTGGGAGCCCAGGCCTGGATTAGTCAAGTTGCTACATTTTAAAACCCCAAACCCTTGACAGGGCAGTGAGCACACCAAAATGAAAGAATTTTGTTTCACCAACTTGCAAAAGGAAAACCAATACAATGATCACTTGAATAGCATTGGGAAAACAATATGAACACTTACCAAAAGGTATAGTATGGACCAAATATGCTACAGTACAAACGGTTACATCAAAACAAGTTCAAATTGCCATAAAAACTAGAAATTGCACTTCTTTTATTGAAAAATGACTTTGTTTCACATCTGCCAACCCTATACAAGGAAAAGGGTGGTCTATTTAAAGTTTTTGTGAGTTGGTTATGATGTCCTATACAAACATATTTTTGTAGGATTTCTTTTATACATTTATGACTTTAAAATGACAACTTTTTCACAAGATGAGCAACTTTTGTTGCACAAAATGTCATTTTTGATCCCCTTCACTACACCAACTCTCTTAAACACCTAAACATTCTTGAAATCACTTTAACAACATGTCTCAATGCTTTCCCAAGCATTCCTAAGCCTATAAGGCACTTTTCATAAACTTGCCCATTTTTGGCCTAGGAGACAAAACTTGACAACTCAAGACTAAAAAGACAAAACTTGATCTCTCAAGTACAAAATGAGATCAAAACCACTTGAAAAGACACTCAAAAACCAAAACAACATCACACACCTACCACAAAAAATTACAAACATGAAAGCATGAAATACTCAAAAAGAAGAGTTTTTAGTCAACTAGGTGCTCTTGCACCATACTCCCCCAAAAACAAAGAAGTCATGTGACTCCTTGAGGAAGCAAAGAGGAAGGTATTCCAGCTCTCTTAAAGTCAGCTTCAGGTATCCATGTTGTCTCTGAGATAGGATTATCCTTCCATTTGATTAGGTGCTCCATATAGGTGTGATTCCTTGTCTTCTTGAGAACCCTGGAGTCTAGAACTTGTTCTGCTTGAGGAATAGAGAGAGAAGGAAAAGAAAGATCAGAAAGGGATTGTGCAACATCTAAAACTCTTTGAATCTCCTTAGGTGGTTTCCCCTTGAAAGAAATCAAATCTGCAACATTAAAAATTGGAGACAAAGAAATTCAGTAGGCAAATCAACTTTGTAAGCATTAGACCCATACTTAGCCAAGATTTTGCAAGGGCCCATTCTCCTCATCTGAAGTTTGCTTGGAACTCATTTTTGTAGCCTTTCCTTGTTCAAATGAACCATCACATAATCTCCTACAGAAAACTGAACATCTCTCTTTGTGGCATCCACTCTTGCCTTGACATTTTGGGAGGTATCCTGAAGAGCCTTTCTCACTTGCTCATGAACCTCCTTCATGGATTGAGCCATGTCATCTGTTGTCCCACTCTTAGGCTGCAAGTTAGTTATATCTCTCAAATCCATTATACCCCTTGGATGCATACCATAAACAACTTCAAAAGGGCTTTTACCTATAGACCGGTTGACACTATCATTGTAGGCATATTCTGCTTGATGAATGAGCTGATCCCAACTCTGCCCATATTCCTTTGTCAAACAACTAAGCAAGTTTCCAAGAGACCTATTCACAACCTCAGTTTGGCCATCAGTTTGTGGATGATAAGTTGAACCAAAAGAGAGATTAGTACCCAGTCTCTTCCACAATGTTTTCTAGAAATGACCAAGAAATTTCACATCTCTATCTGAAATAATGCTAGTAGGCAAACCATGTATTCTAACAAATTCTTTGAAAAACAAGTAAGAAATATGAATTGCATCATGTCTTGTCTTACAAGGAATAAAATGAGCCATTTTGCTAAATCTATCAACTACTACAAAGATACTATCAAATCCTGCTTGAGTTCTAGGTAATCCTACCACAAAATTCATACTAATGCAATCCCAAGGTCTATGTGGAATGGGAAGAGGCTGATATAAACCTGCATTGGAGGAATTACCTTTTTCTTTCTGACATACCAAACACTGCTCAACACACCTCCTAATGTCTCTCTGCATCTTGGGCCAATAGTAGAATCTCTGAACGAACTCCAAGGTCTTGTTGACACCAAAATGTCCACTTAAGCACCCATTGTGCTTCTCCTGAATGAGGTTCTCTCTCATAGAACCTTTTGGAACACATAACTATCCACCCTTGAATAAAAAACCATCCTACAAAGTGAAGTCAGCATATGCACCATAGAAATGATTCTCAAAATATTGACAAACTTTATAAGCTTCAACAAAATCATCATCAGTAGGATACATATCTTTAAAACTATCAATACCAATGCTCTGTACTTGAATCTCATGAATAGTTAACAACCTTCTACTCAAAGCATCTGCTACTTTATTCAACTGACCCTTCTTATGCTTAAGAGTAAAAGTGTAAGCTTGTAAGTACTCTACCCATTTTACATGCCTATGATTCATTTTATCACGTGAGTTCAAGAAACTCAATGCCTGATTATCTGTGTATACAACAAACTCTTTAGGAAGAAGATAATGTCTCCATTTCCTAAGTGCCTGTACTAATGCATAAAGCTCTAAATCATAGGAAGAGTAATTTTTCTTGGCATCATTTAACTTCTCACTAAAGAATGCAACTGGCCTATTGTCCCGACTTAAAACAACTCCTACAACAATATTGCTAGCATCACATTCAATAGTAAAAAGCTTATCAAAACTAGGTAAAATGAGTACTGGTTGAGAAGCTACTTTGGTTTTCAATAATTCAAACCCTTTATTGGCTACATTTATCCACTGAAACTTTACCTTTACACCCCCTTTGATTGTGTCTAACATAGGGCCACAAATCTCACTGAATCCCTTGATGAATTACCTGTAAAATTGTGCTAAACCATGAAAGCTTCTGACATCACTGGCTGTTTTAGGAGTTGGCCAACTGGTTATTGCCGCAACTTTAGATTGATCCATTTTCAAATTGCCTCCTGATACAACAAAACCAAGATAGACCAATTCTTGCTTCAAGAAATCACACTTTTCTAGATTAATGGTTAGCTGTTCATCAGATAACTTGCTCAAAACAATAGCTAAATGATTCAAATGCTCTTCCTTAGTTTTAATGAAAATAAGAATATCATCTAAATACACAACAACAAACTTGCCAATGAAATCATGTTAAACTTCACTCATGAGTCTCATGAATGTGCTGGGAGCATTAGAGAGTCCAAATGGCATGACAAGCCACTCATAGAGACCCTCATTCATTTTGAAAGTTATCTTCCGTTCATCACCCTCTTTGATTCTTATCTGGTGGTAACCACTCTTCAAGTCAATCTTACTGAAATACTGTGCACCCCCAAGCAATCCATCAAATCCTCTATCCTGGGTATGGGAAATCTATATCTGATGGTGATCTTGTTTATGGCTCTAGAATCTGTGCAAAGTCTCCATGTTCCACCCTTCTTAGGTGCCAACACTGTAGGTACTGCATAAGGGCTAATGCTTTTCCTAATCCTTCCTTGGTCTAAGCAACCTTGTATTTGTCTTTCTAATTCTTCATTTTGTTCAAGGGTCATCTTGTAGGCTGCCTTATTGGGTAAAGAGGCTCCAGGTATGAAATCAATTTGATGGCTTATGGCTCTAGGAGGTGGTAAGGCTGCAGGTGTACCATCACTGATTATTGCTTTGAAGTTATCATGGATCTGTTGCACCTCATATGGTATCTCAACTTTCTTGTCTATCTTTTCTTCTTTGGGTTTCACTATGAGTGCAAATCCCACTCCTTCACCTTCTTCAAGTGTACTTATGAACTCTTTCTCACTCACAATTAGAACATTCCGATTTGTTGACTTGCTGCCCTCTTTCTCATAATTTATGGACTGAATTTTGTATGTAACTTCATTCTTCTGAAAAGAGTAGGAGTTCTTTTCCCCATTGTGGATGGCTTTCCTATCAAATTGCCAAGGTCTACCAAGAAGTAGATGGCAAGCATCCATTGGAAGAATGTCACATAGGATCTTATCTTGATACCCTCCTATGGTGAATTCTACCCATGTTTGTTCATTTACAAGGACATGTTTCTCCCTATTCAACCATGTGACTATATAGGGATGTGTGTGTGGGATTCTCTCAAGTTTGAGTTTACCAACTGCTTCTTCTGAGATTATATTATTTGTGGATCCAGAATCTATGACCACCTTGCATACCTTTCCCATGATTTTGCACTTAATTTTGAACAATGACCTTCTTTGAGTAGGTTCCTCCTTGATTGGTTCTTTTATCAAGACTCTTCTCATCATCAGACTTTCCCCATCTTCTGATGCTAAGCTCACTTCATGAGCCTTACTATTTGCTGCATCTTCATGTGCATAGTTCACTCTTCTTTCACCCCCCTATGATGAGGTGGGTTTCTCTGGACATCTATAGGCAGGGTGCCCCAACTTCTGACAGTTGTAGCATTTCATGGTGGAGAAGTAGGACCCCCTTCTTGGTCCACTAGATCTACCTCTACTTGGGTTTCTATATCCCCTTCCTCTATAGCTGCTCTTGCTATATGAATCCCCACTTTGCTCAATAAGTTTGGATTCTCCTTGGGGTCTTTGATCTCCTCTTCCACCAAAACTTCCTCTATGGCCTCTACCATCTCTACCCCTACCTCTTCCTCTGTTGTTTTGTTCTTGCTTTCTCCTACTTTTCTCTTCCACTTTAAGTGTTAGTTGATAGCACTTGTGTACTGTTTGTGGGCATAACAAACTCATCTCTTCCTATATGTTCCATCTTAATCCATTCAAGTACCTTGCCACTTTTATACTCTCATCCTCTACTACCTTGGATCTCATGCACAGTTTTTGAAACTCCTCAGTGTAGCTACTGACATCTAAGTCTTTTTGTCTCAAATTTTGTCTTTTCCTGTCAAGTTGGACTTCATAGTCTTCAGGAAGGTAGGTTTCTTTTATTTTGGCTACCATTGCTTTCCAGGTGGCTATTGGTTGCTTACCTTCTTTCACCCTTTCCTCTTTGATGAAGTTCCACCAAGTTAAGGATGCCCCTCTCAACCTTGATTTTGCTACCTTAACCTTTTGTGCTTCAATTATTCCATCACATTCAAAATGGTTCTAAACCTTCAATCCACTCTATAAGAGCATCTGGATCCATCTTTCCACTGAAAAGAGCCACTCCTTCTAAGGTTTTACCACTCATATCTCTCAAAGCCTTCAAGAATGGTTCTTGCTCAATAATAGGGTCAAGTATGGGGACCTCACCTTCTATTGCCACCATTTTACCTTGATCTCCAACCTTATCATGGACTTCTTCAATTTTTACTTCTACTTCAGCTAGTTTCATTGCTAACTGGTCCAACCTCTCTCTGAGTGCCCTATTTTCTTCTTCTTGGTCTTTGACCTTCTTGGCTAATTCAACATTAGTCACCATATTTTCTTCTAATGATCCTTTTCTCCCAAATCTTTCATTGGCTCTGACACCACTATGATAGGAATTTGATAGAGTACTCCACAAGGTTAATTGGGTCTCATGGTTCAATAGGTTTCCAAAAAACTTGTTTGTGACTATTATGTATGTTTACAAAATCAATTTAAGGTCATAAAGCTAAGCATCTCAAGTTTTACTTCTCCAACATCCACCCTTTGTGTAGGCTCATACCCTCACTCACTTCACTTCTCCTTGTTTGAATATGATCCAACTCAATTCCCTTCTCTCTAGGCATTCAAACCTACTACTCTAAGTCAAGGCAAACTCCTCCACAAGTTAGGCAAACGTTTGGTCTTTGATCATATACAATTTTGTAGTCACTTAAGCATTTTTGCTCTCCTTACTCAACCCCTTTGCTAGGTTACAACCCTCAAAAGTCTCTGTCATACTAACAAGAAGTGGAAGGGTGTCCTTCACTATCCTTAGATGGTTTTCCAAAGGTTCTTCAAGCTCTACCAAACCCAAACAAATCAAGTTCTTGAAAAGTGAAATTTTGCAGTAAAAAAGGCTTGTAGCCCGTGGAGGGCTAATTGACACTTTTTTACTCACCTAGCCCAATGATGGGAAAATCCACCACAAAACTTGTCTTGAATGATGTTTATGAGGTCTATAATCAAAGATTCTTCAGGTCTTAAGCTCCATGAAGAAGGTTTTGGGACTATTCTCAATTTTAGGCATAAAAGTAGGGTTTAGTGAGGGTTTTAGTTCTTCCACCTTAGGTTCTCACTTCTAAGCTTGGTTCAAGCTCCCACACTACTATGAGACCTTTGTCACAACAAACTAAATCATTCCTTTCCACTGACAAACAAGTATTAAGCCAAACACTTGGTGATCAAGCTGTAGATGAGCAAAATTCACTATCTTTCACTGTTTTTCTGACTTTTCACTGTTATTTCTGCAAGGCAGTAGGTTAGGGGCACAAATAGAACATCATAATTACACATATTTACCACTAAACAAGTTTTTAACTCTTACCCAAAATTAAAGACAATCTACCAACACAAGAAGGTAACTTTTGAGCGAGTTTTGAAGCAAAAACCCAATTATTTCCCAAAACAGGGAGTTCGCTATCCTTCACAAAGTGTGACACATAACAATGCAAACAAAAGTAAAGTTTGAACCTCCAATTCCTTCAAAATACTTCTAGGATAGGTGCAGACCTCTGTCCATGCTTGTTTCAACACTTGGTGCTTAGAATCCAAATTTTGAGCATTTAGGAAGAATACTAGCCACGTTAGACAACTTGCCTAATAAGTGCTCAAATTCACCTTTTCCATCACAATCCTAACATAAAAGGAACTTATATACATTATATATATGCATACCAACTTGACCAAATCCATTTGGTGGGAGCCTAGGCTTGGATTAGTCAAGTTGCTACATTTTAAAACCCCAAACCCTTGACAAGGCAGTGAGCACACCAAAATGAAAGAATTTTGTTTCACCAACTTGCAAAAGGAAAACCAATACAATGATCACTTGAATATAATTGTGAAACCAATATGAAAATTTCCCAAAAGGTACAGTACAGACCAAATATGCTACAGTATGAACTATTACATCAAAACAAGTTCAAATTGCCATAAAAACTAGAAATTGCACTTCTTTTATTGAAAAATGACTTTGTTTCACATTTGCCAACCCTATACAAGGAAAAGGGTGGTCTATTTAAAGGTTTTGTGAGTTTTTTATGATGTCTTGTATGGATATATTGTTGTAGGATTGCTTTTGTACATTTATGACTTTAAAATGATAACTTTTTCATAAGATGAGCAACTTTTGTTGCACAAAATGTCATTTTTGATCCCCTTCACTACACCAACTCTCTTAAACACCTAAACATGCTTGAAATCACTTTAAAAACATGTCTCAATTCTTTCCCAAGCATTCCTAAGCCTATAAGGCACTTTTCACAATCTTACCCATTTTTGGCCTAGGAGACAAAACTTGACAACTCAAGACTAAAAAGACAAAACTTGATCTCTCAAGTAGAAAATGAGATCAAAACCACTTGAAAAGACACTCAACAACCTAAAACAACATCACACACCTACCACAAAACATTAGAAACATGAAAGCATGAAATACTCAAAAAGGAGAGTTTTTAGTCAACTAGGTGCTCCTGCACCAAATTACATATGAGGAATCTGAAGAAGATGCAAATGAGGACATTGTCTTTGTTGCCTTTAAAGAAGAGACATCAGATCAGAAGGAATTATTCTCTCGTATGGATAGTTCTGATGAATGGAGTATAGAGTCATAGACAGTGGTTGTTCACACCACATGACCGGTGACCGGAGTAAGTTTCTTACTTTGAGAGAATTTGATGGAGGTTGTAATGGTGGGGAAATGGTGAATGATGGATCAAGATGGAAACTACCATTTCCCTCAAAGAGAGATGAGAGCTTCACTATTGGTTACCATTCAAGAACTTTTCACCATTACATTAGGAAGAAGGGGATGATATAATTCACTAGATTCAATCTCTCCACACAAAGATGGTAGATTGAATTCTGAATGAATTAAGATTGTTAGGATGATCCCCGTCTTTCTTTGTTTCATTTTGAAAGGAATTGATTGAATTATGTAGTGCAAAAGTGATAAAGAATTGATTATAAATTGAGATTGGAATATGGGATGAAGTTGTACACCTCGATCTGGCAGTAAAATGTCGAGACGAAGTTGCCCTGCGAATTTGATGAAAAGTTGTCTGGACCATGGTAGGAATGTACACGATCCTTTGAAAAATCCACGAAATGACAAGGGTTTTTCCGCCTCTGCAAATGAAACCTGAATCCAAAAGTACAGCTGTGCACCTGCAACCTACACACACAAAAAGAGAGGAAAATGGGTTGCGATTGGGAGTTTGCCTTTAGGTCAAACCCCAGTTTTGAAATTAACCAAGTAATGAAAGAAAGTACTTGCAAGTAGATGTAAATGAAATACTAAATTGTAAATCACCTCAAGGGAGGTTGTAGCAGCAATGTTGATAGAAATGTTTGCGTGAAATTGTATGTTGAAATCAATCTCCTCTTCAATGGTTGAATCCTTGACTTGAATGCAACACCTAGCCTTGAAGGGAGACTTGAGAATAGTCAATGCTGGAAAAGAATGCTTGAATGTTTAAATTCTCTTGAATGCTTTATCTTTGTGAATTTCCCACTCATCCAGCCTATGCAAATAAGAGATAAAATGCCCCCTTAAATACATGTTGGTGGATTTGAATTTTATCACGAGCTAACATCAAGGAGGTTTCCCGCTCGAGGCACAACCCACAAGGCATTCTCTAGGAAGGGTCCTTCTCTAAAATAGGGTAGGGACAGGGATGCCACACCCTTGTCTTGGGAGGACAAGGGCATAATGCCCCTATCCCACCCCTTTCTCCAGGGCAGAATGTGTTCGGGGTGATGCAAAGGCCAAGGAAGAAGTTTTTTTTGCAAGTCGAGCACTCTTCGGTCTCCGATCAGGCTAGAGGATTCAAGTTCGCATGCATGAGTACCCTAATGCAGTTGTAAACTACTAGGGTCACAATTTTATGACACTACATTTAGCCCCCACTTTAGTAGGAGTATAAGCATATGCCAATACTGTCGGTAAAGTACAAGAAAACAAGATTGAAAGACTTTTACCATGTCAAGGAGGCAAGATGCGCCAAGCCCCCAATAGACTTAGGATCTTACGACTTTGATTGACAAAGTAAAAGGGAAGATCGAGAAGGGGAGAACTATGACTGCAAGTAGCAAAGTTTCCTTCACTATGAGTCATGAAAGAAAGGATACAAAGATTACAAAGAAAAACAAAGCTCACTAAGTAATTCTAAGTATCACAAGAAGGAAAATATGAGTGGAGTGTATGCCCCCACG
Source organism: Cryptomeria japonica (assembly GCF_030272615.1). NCBI lineage: Eukaryota > Viridiplantae > Streptophyta > Pinopsida > Cupressales > Cupressaceae > Cryptomeria > Cryptomeria japonica. Next base: position 41,136,758 of record NC_081406.1, on the reverse strand, counting down.
TTAAAGCGATCGCACGTGCCTTATCAAGAGCAATTTATTTAAGGTAGGATACACCCAAGAGAAAGAGAAGGGAGGGAGCACGTTGTTGCAAAGATTTAACCCCCAATATAGGTATAAACCCAAGGATAATGAACACAAAATATGAGGTAGTGTCGCTTTCCTCAGGGTCAGTATGTTGTATGATAAGTCATGTATATCATGCATGTATATGCATATAATAATCTTCATTCCCCAAAGAAGGACACTACCTTAAAAGAAAGGGAAGAGTGGATGTCTTTTGAGTCAACATGAAAGAGACCAAGAGAAGATCTTAGTACTTTGCATCGTCCCCAAGTAGACATGAAGGGAACAAGAGAAGAACAGGGATACACATAGAAGAATGGTCACAAAAGAGAAAGAAAGAAGAGAGAAAGAAATATACAATGCTAGTATCGCTAGTCTAGCATGACATCCGCCTCCAGATCTTGTTGATCACTATTTCAGGAAGGAAAGCAACATTCCAGAGGAGTGATATCAAGCATAGCAAATGGATCTATCACGAGATCCAAACAAGGACTATGCTCATGTTGTAAGTCACTTTGTTCGATACTAGGAGCTAGGATTAGGGTTTGTGAAAACTCATCCGATAAATGTTTGTCCACATCAACATATTCATACTTACTATCAAAAGCATTAGAATTTGTATTTCCATTATGAATAAAATTTTCATCTATTTATTCATCAAAGTTTAGAGAAAGAGGAGCAAGAACACGAATAGGAGTAAATCCATCACATGTTTTATGCAACTTATGATTCGGAGATGTTGGTTGAACATCTTGCTTAGGAGAAAAGGGAATCATGTCAACTGTCGAAGTTTGAGGAGATTGAGTAGTTTAAGGGATGGCTTCATGAGATCGAACCTGGTGTCTTTGTCGGCAATTGTCTCACACAAAGATTTCGTCGAGTCTTAGTGGAAGGTTGTGAAGGAGTAGGAACACTTGAAAAAGTAGGAACATTTCTCTCCTTGGTAGTGGAAGGTTTAGGTTGAGGTCTTTTTGGTTGAACAATAGGAGAAGCAGGCCTCTTCTCTCGATAAGAGGACAGAGGTGAAACTGCACCATAGAAAGGAGGAATATTAGGTGTAGAAAGGAGACCAAGTCCATAATGAGGAGGAGGTATAGGTCTAACCTTAGGAGGAATATTGTGTTTCTCCTTAAGAGAAGGTAAAGTCACATCCATAGGAGTAGATGGACAATTTTCCCTAGGAGGGAGATTAGTTGTAACCGAGAGGGGAAGAAACTCATCTTGAAGAATAATAGGAATGTCAAGTGTTGGTGATCTAGGTTGGCTTAAGGATAAGATCATATCATTCTTCCATTTTTGATAAGATTGAAAAAGAGCATCTCTCCTTGATGGAAGGGATTGAAATTGTTTAGGCCAAAAGAGATCAATAGGAACACCGGGGATTCTTTTGGATGGACGAAATAAGCTATGGTTCACGGTTATGATTTCTCCATTGTGAGGAAATTTAAGAGACTTATGGATTGGAGAAGCAATATCCTTCATGGAAGATATCCAAGGATAGCCCAACTTTACATGGAATTGCTTAGAAGAAGGTATGATAGCAAAGTCAACATCCATGGACTTAGCATGAACTTCAACAGGAAGAGTGATAGAACCAATCGTAAGACAAGTGAAGCCATCAAATAACTTCACAACCACATTAGAAGCACCATAGATTGGCTCATGCAAGCGTAAAGTAAAAAGATACTCTTTAGTTATGACATTAACCATGCAAGAGGGATCATTTAGGGCACCATGGCAAGGGATATCCTTAACCTTCGCAACTATGTATAAAGGGCCATCAGTTTCTCTAATGGTCTCACTAGGGTAAAATGTAATACAAGGATATTTAGACGTACCTTGTGTTTCTACCATATTAACCAAGTTTGGAGCCATAGAGGTAAATTCTTCAGAAGTGAGATAATTAGGCACAATCTCAATAACGTTAGAGGTATGAGATGGCAAGGGATCAGTGAAAACCTTAAGATTTTGATTAGGAGGAGCAACTGGTTTATTGCCTTTATTATTCACACCTTCCATAGATATAGTGTTATTATCAATCAAGTCTTGAACCTTATTTTTTAATGAAAAACATTTCTCAATATCATGACCAGGTTGATGATGAAATTGGCAAAAGGAATTTTTATCAAAATAAGGAGATGCAAGTTTGGAAGGATCAATTTGTTTTATAGGAGGAAGTTTGATAACATTTTTGTGCAACAACTGAGACATAATACTATGCAAAAATTCATTCAAAGGAGTGAACTATCTTTCTCTTTGGAAAAAATTAGAAATAGAAGGCACACTTGTTGTAGCATTCACAATGTTGTTGTTGATTGGATCATTGAACTTGATGAAGCTTTTTGTTGGTTTTAACTTTGGAAACAGTTGTTGAACACTCTCCCCCTTATCACTCAGAGCCATAGGAGTGGATTGCTCCATTTGACTCACAGGCAGTTGATAATTGTGGAGTGTTGTGAACAACCGCGGAAAGGAAGTAAACTCAGACAAAAGAAGCTTTTCCCTGATATCTATTTGTAAATTAGAAATGAAAATTATTTGAATATCATTATCAGGTACATGAAAAGAAATTTGAGCACACAAATTCTTATATCTACCAATGAAATCAGTCACTATTTCTTTAACACCTTATTTACAATGCATTAAATCAGTCAAAGTGAGTTTAGGACCAATGTTGTTTTGAAATTGTTGGATGAAAGCATTTGCTAGTTGTTGAAAGGAAGTGATGGAATAAGAAGGCAAAGAGAAATACCATTGTAAGGCCTTATCTCTTAGTATTCTTGTAAACAATTTTGGAAGCAATCGTTGATCATAAGCAAAATCAGTACATAAGGTTTGAAATGTTTTGACATGCATAAGAGGATCACCTTTTCCATTATAGAGTTCCAATTGAGGGATCTCAACATGTTTGGGTGGCAAGGCTTTAACAATATCAAGAGAAAGTGGGCTTGCAACATCAAAGGTGGACACACTAAACTTGGATTGACTCATAGAAGCAATTTGTTGTTGTAAGGAAGACACGGTTTGAGTAAGATTGTTAATTGTCGCTTCAGTAGAAGAATTGATGTTAGACATAGGTTATTAGGAAGGTGGTTTGATGTTATTGAAAGAAGGCATGGACTAAGAATAAGGTGGTGGGAAATTATGATAAGTAGGCATTGGTGATGATTGGGTGGGAAAGGGGACACTTAAAGTAGAAATAAAGTTGATGAAGGAATTTCCCCCTTGTGTATTGATTGGTTGAGGAATAGTAGGAACACTCATGGAAGACATAGGTAAAGATGGAGGATTAAATGAAGAAGAAGGATTTCCCCCATGACCTATGGTTGTAGGGATGACATTTTGAGTTGAATTAGCCATGATGTTGGATGTGAAAGTAGGAATACTAGTCATAGGATTAGTCAAAGGAACAGAGGAATTGACTTGTGTTGAAGGTTGTAAGTAACCTAGGGTTTCAGCACAACTCTTGATAGGTATGATGTTAGAATAAACAATATATCAATTCCATGCTTATCACTTTGAAGCATGCACTTAATACCTTCAATTAATGGAAGAGATTCACTATCAGGGCATTCTTGGGACATCCATTGTTGAAAGCTATCAAATTGATTGTCCAATGTAGAAAGTTGATCTAAAGAAACCCTAGTTAAAGCTTCTTCTTCATCATGGGATCCATTAATGGGGTGAATAGGCACATGATTAGGATGGGAAGAATTAGCATGATCATCATTAAAGAAGTCACCCAAATTAGGCTCCATCTCCTCAGTAATTAAACCTTTGGAATCCTTAATTCTAATGCTTCGTCTAAAGGGATAGGATAGGCAGGACTTGTTGGGATCCAAGAACACTGAGAGGGGGGGGGGGGGTGGGTGAATCAATGTTCTATACATACTGGTAAACAAATAAACATATAAAAATAAGTAAATAAACCATCCACATAAATGAACACCATAACACACAAAATTTATACGTGGAAAACTTCAATGAGGAAAAACCACAGTGGGATTTGTGACCCACAATATCAGTTGACTGGTCATATGAAAAGATATTACATATAATAGGGATCTGCACTTGCAGGAAGGAACACTGCCTAGAGCATACTGCTCATCACTAAAGAGCCTCACTGACTACAAGCTTTGTGCCAAAGTAAATTACTGAAAATGAACTCAAGAATGCATCTGCTATGCCAAATAGAGTTCTGATTTTATTTTTGCTCTGTACTGGTTCATAAACTCTAAACTACTACCAGTGTCTCTTCTCCTCCAAGAATGCTTTCCAATATATCTACAAATCATTGCATGATATATCATTCACATACAAAATTATCTCCATACACATATTTCGCATCATATAGTTCTACTATATTCTGCTATATCCACATATATCATATGTCTCATTTTATTCCTTTTTTTTTTTCATTCCAAAAATAACCTAGCAGACTAACCTATATACCTATTACAAATGATATGCCTTATGTCGGCTTACAATACATTGACAAAAATGTCGTCCTTGACAATATTAATTACAAAATGATTTAAGTAAATCCTCCTTGATGTTGGCTTCCAAAGAAGTATTGATGTCGGTGTCGGTGTAGCCCTAAATGCTCCAAAGCCGGTATATTCTTCCTAGTGCCGTTTTATGACTTCCATCATATCTTGTTTCCATCAATGACAACAAAATGAATCCAATGAGTGTCAATTGCCAACAAGACTAATAGTGGTAAAACTCTTGCACTAGAGGGAAAATTTGAATTTTGAATTGTAGAACAAAGCTTACAAAATTGAGTAATATAAAATTCAAGAAAATAATGATTACACAACTTGAACTTTGTTGGGGGAAGAGGATGAAACAATTTCCAAAAATGAAAGGAAATTGAAATTTTAAAATTAGGGCCAAGGGAATACCACTTAATTTTAAAATTAGAATTTTAAAAATCAGGGCAAACTATAATTAACCTCTTAATTTTAAAAAATTTCTTGAAAGTATTTCCAATTCTAGAGGGATCAAAAATCGATAAAATAAGCCAATCTTCCGGATTTAGTCTATTAAATACAGTCATAGTAGTCTCCGAAATTTTAGGAAAAAAGTCGAGGACCGTGGCGGGAACGCACATGGTCTGACCAACTTTTTTTTGAAATTTTCAGGGATGGATATTACGATGATTTGAAAGCTAACCACAAAAAAAAGGTGAATTTTACGATCTCTATATGGGCAAAATGAAGGCGCAAATGTGAAAATAGGGCCTTATTAGGGTTTTGAAGAAATAGAGGAATTGAAGTGGAATTTTGAAAAGGGTCAAACCTAATGGATAGGGACACCTTGGAAAATGTTTAGAAATCTAAATGTAAATTAAATTGATTTGAAATTCACACAAAATCCAATTAATTTTAAAAATTAGGGTTTGATTACCTAACCACTTAATTTTGAAATTTGAATTTTGGGAAAAGGGGGGAAATTAAAAATTTGAATTGTAGGATTGAAGACAAATCTAAGAACAATCAGAAATCTGAAAATTGAATCAAAATCCAATTTTTGCACAAGTTCAAGATGATATTTGAAAATTAGGGTTTTAACAAGTAACCTCTCAATTTTGTAAATTTTAATTGCAAATTGAACAAGACAATGAGGAAATTGAATTTGATTATCAAAATAATTTTCAGATCTAAGATAACCACAAGCAATTTTTACAAATCACAAGTTCAATTTTAATTTTAAAAACTAGGGTTTTTAATGAATTAACCACTAAGTTTGCATAAAGTTGAAACTTGTAAATAAAAAATATGCAATGTTGTTCAAAGGAAAGCATGCAAGATGTTGGCTTCACCAAAATGTAATGCTAGGAAAATGGTGAATGATAGATCAAGAAGGAAACTACCCTTTCCCTCAAAGAGAGATGAGAGCTTCGCTATTAATTACCATTCAAGAACTTTTCACCATTACATTAGGAAGAAGGGGATGATATAATTCACTAGATTCAATCTCTCCACACAAAGATGGTAGATTGAATTTTGAATGAATTAACATTGTTAGGATGATCCCCCTCTTTCTTTGTTTGATTTGGGAAGGAATTGATTGAATTATTAGTGCAAAAGTGACAAAGAAACGATTATAACTTGAGATCGGAATATGGGATGAAGTTGTGCACCTAGATCTGGTAGTAAAATGTCGAGACGAAGTCACCCTATGAATTTGATGAAAAGTTGGCTAGATCGTGACGGTAATGTACACGGTCCTATAAAAAATCTGTGAAATGAAAAGGTTTTTTTCACCTATGCAAATGAAGCCTGAATCCGAAAGTACAGTTCTGCACCTGCAACCTACACACAAAAAAGAGAGGAAAATGGGTTGGGATTGGGGGTTTGCCTTTAGGTCAAACCCCAGTTTTGGAATTAACCAAGTAATGAAAGAATGTACTTGCAAGTAGATGTAAATGAAAGATTGAATTGTAAATCACCTCAAGGGAAGTTGTAGCTACAATGTTGATAGAAATGCTTGCATGAAATTGTATGTTGGAATCAATCTCCTCTTCAATGATTGAATCCTTGACTTGAATGCAACACCTAGCCTTGAAGGGAGACTTGAGAATGCTCAATGCTGGAAAAGAATGCTTGAATGCTCTTGAAGGCCCGATCGCTTGTGAATTTACCACTCATCCAACCTATGCAAATGAGAGAGAATGCCCCCTTAAATACATGTTGGTAGATTTGAATTTTATCACAGGTCAACTATGTTGGTAAGTTTGATGCTAAGAGTGATGAAGGCATATTTCTTGGTTACTCCACCAAGAGAAAAGCCTATAAATGTTACAACAACTGGACAAAGAAGATCATTGAAAGTGCTAATGTCTGAGTGGATGATTTTCCTAAAGATCTGGGAGAAATCAGTAAGGAGAAGGAGGAAGATGAACCTTATATTCTAGTTTTGGAACCTGAACCAGTGAAGCTAGAAGTTGGTGAAATGAATACTGCAACACCTGTTCAACCAGAACAGGTAGATTCTACAGAAGATGAAGAAAGTGAAGAAGAAGAAGAACCTGAAGACCATGATCATGTTATTCCAAGGTATGTTAGACTCAATCATAATCCTAATCAGATTATCAGAGATAAAGATGCTAGTGTGTTAACCAGAAGAAGAATAAGAGACAATTCTCGTATGATCTCCACTATTGAGCCTAGAACAGAAAAGGAAGATTTTGGAGATGTTCACTATTTCAAGGTGATGGAAGAATAACTTGACCAAATTGAGAAGAACAATGCATGGACACTAGTACCTAGAGTAGAGAACAATAATGTAATAGGTACTAAATGGGTATTCAAAAATAAACTGAATGAAGATGGAGTAGTGGTCAGAAATAAAGATGGACTAGTATGCAAAGGTTATGCACAAGAAGAAGGTGAAGATTATGGTGAGACATTTGCACCAGTTGCTAGATTGGAAGGTGTTAGGACTCTACTTGCATTTGCATCATATAGAGGATTCAAGGTATATTAGATGGATGTGAAGTTAGCATTTCTAAATAGAATATTGGAAGAGGAAGTCTACCTTGAACAGCTAGGTGGTTATGCTTTGACTAAAGCAAAGGATATGGTGTGCAAACTACACAAGGAACTATATGGTTTGAAGCAAGCACCTAGGGCATGGTGTGAAAGAATACATTCTCACTTGGTGAAGATAGGTTTTTCAAAGAACCACTGAAGACAACAATATATATCTCAAGACTGAAGGAGATAAGATATTGGTTAGTGAGGCATTTGTGGATGATATCTTTTTTGGAGGCATTGATGACATGTGTGATGACATTGCTAATGAGATGAAAAGTGAATTTGAGATGTCTCTGGTAGGAGAGATAAAACTCTTTATAGGTTTGCAAATTCAGCAGATGAAGGAAGGTATTTTTATCACACAGTCCAAGTATGTGAAAGAGGTATTGAAGATATTAGGAATGAGAGACTGCAAACCAGTAGGAACACCAATGGTTACAGGCTATAAATTGTCTAAGGAGGATGATTCTGCATCAGTTGATAAAAAGGAGTATAGGTCTATGGTAGGGAAACTACATTATGTTGTTCATAGCAGACCAGACATTGCTCATGCAGTTGGATTAGTTGCCAAATTTCAGAAAAGTCCTAAGGAGACACACATGGTAGCAACTAAAAGAATATTCAGATATTTGAAAGGCACAATTGATTATGGATTATGGTATCCATATGCAAGTAACTTTGATTTAAAAGTCTATATAGATACAGACTAGGCAGGCAATGTTGATGACATGAAGAGTACAACTGGAGGAGCATTCTTTCTTGGAGGAAGGCTAGTGTCTTGGAGCAGAAAGAAACAAAGTTGTATATCACAATCAACTGCAGAAGCTGAATATGTTGCAGCCTATATGAATTGTACCCAGGTGTTGGTTAATAGATTTTTCTTTCACACAAATTAATTGTTTAACTTCCGCATGCCCATAAACGAAAGACAAAACACACCAATAGTTGGATAACTGCTTAAACAGTTAACCTCTATATATGGGTACAACTCCCCAAGATTGATTTTCAATAAGCTTAGGTTACAACAATTTCTATGCACACTTTTTACCAAAAAGCATTAAAGTTATTTAAGCATTCATTTGTCAACACAAAATGAATACCGCAAATATTTTTAAGCACAAATTTTTTTAAAAAAGCTCACAGACTTTCATTCCTTTAATCGACAAGACAAACAATTCAGAAGTTTTTTTCTTTTTGCACATTCACATACACTACATCAGAAAGATGACAAATTCTGCAATTGAATCAAATCTTCACAGAGATTCACACTTCAATTCATAAATACACAGATTTAAAAGATGAAATATGCTACAATTTCATTCACAGATCAAATTGTCTTTCCTTTAGAATACATAGCACTGCAAAAATATAAAGCTTATGTCCTATCTCAACCAAAAAAAATTAAGGCCTTTTTCAAGGCTTATAACAGAGTATATATAGCCACCAGGCCATGATAGTTTGTTACAATTAAAACCAGAGTAAAATGTCTAACTCTCCTCAAGATTCAAAGAAGTATATCCCTAAAACTAAAAATAAACTACCAAAATAGGAAAAGTGGCATAAGCCGCGAGCAACGACTATGTGATCAAGATCCGATAGTCGATGTGGCATCCACCTATTTCTCCCGAGGTGAAGGAATTCTACAGATATTGCACCATTCCAAAGAGTTATAGAGAAGTTGAGAATGAGCTGGTATTGCAAAAGACCAATATGAAGTATCCGCTACTTCCAGACCTCCTTCTTCTTGCTCACGTGTACAACTTTTCCCTTATGTGTCTCGAGATGATCAAAGAAAATAACTAGCATGGATTCAATTAGTGCAATTTTTGAGAAGTCTTCTATTGTTAGGTATTTTGCTTCCTGGATTTGTTGAACTCAATCCTTGAAGGCTTGAATCATATTAGTTGAATCTTCAAGTGTCTGCCTATCATCTTTCAAGAGTTGAATATCTATGCACTTCATATCTTTTTGCATAATATTAATCAATTCTATTAACTCCTTCAAAAGTTTGATTGATTCCTCATGCCCATGTTCAATAATTGAGTTCCTCCATTTGATATTTTCTTTACATACATAAAGCACATTGTCATCTAGACCATGCACTATTTTTTCTGCCAGGAAGTTCATGACTCCATACCTTTGGGTATCTCTCATTTGTTTCAACATAGCTACCCATTTTCTTTTCTCTTTCTCCCAAGTGATTATTTATGTTTCTAATTCCTTTCCCATAGACTTTGTTCTTCCAAATACCTTAGTCATATATTAGAGATGTATCTTGTGCCTTGCTGAGCAATTGATTCCAGCCACTCACCAAAAACATCTGCTACCATCTGACTTCTTTGAACCTAATCAAGCAATTTTTGGTTCATTGGTGACTTTGAATCAAATGACAAAGGTACCTGGGAAAGCGGTTGTGGATTGGGATCGTGTATGGTATTGATATACTGAGCCATCTGCATTATAATATGTTTCATTTCATTCTTATTTTTTTCATCCTTCCAAGTCCTGGTCAGAATTCTCTTGGTGGAGGTCTCCAGGTGTTTGGCAGCTGCAGCTCGAGAGGCCACCCCTAAATAAACTTTCTCAACAACAAAGTCTTTTTTCAGTGACAGTCTCAGCATCTTTATCCATTGGAGGTCGAGCTACCTCTGCAACCCAATGTCGTGTTTGATCATCTACATCTATCATTGCTTTAGTTTTGAGTTTCTTGGACTTTGACATTCTCCCCAAACATTTACTAATCATATCTTCCATTGGAATAAAGATTGGAATTACATTTTGTTTCTTGCTAAGTGAAGTTCTTAACCATTTGGGGACAGTAGACATTTCCTTGGGTGGAGGCGTTTGCTAGCTAGTGATAACAACAACCATGACATTTATAGAGTCCCCTGCTTCTTGAATCTCCTTTCCCTTGTCAGTAGCATAAACAGTGAGCTTTTCTGATACCTGGGCATCCATCGTCCCTTGAATTTCTTCTTCAGAGTCCAAATTTACCACAAGTGGATTTGTAGGAAGTTTCTGACTATTCTTCTTGCTACGGGAGCATGTAATGTGAATAGGGGAGGAACTTAGAGAAGATTCTCCTAAGTTTGCATTTTTAATTTTCTCGGTCCTCTATTTGTCATTACCTGCAACATCAATAGCAATGCTAGAAGAGGGAAAAGATACTTGTGAAGCTGCATGAGTTTGGCCAACTTTTCTACTCGATGCAGAAATGGATTGATGTCCAAAACAATAGTCCTTTAGCCATGTTTCAGTCCATCTAATAACATTGAAGGTTTTAGCCTAAATGTTGTCATCTCCTTTTATATCCCAATCAAGTTCTGGAATAGGTTGCCCCTTTATATTCTCATTGAACTTGGGATCAACAACTTCTTCACCCTCATCCTCTTGTACATTGGAGACATTCATAGATAGACCCATTGTCACAATATATTGAACTATGAACCTAGACCATAGTCTCTTTCTGACTTCAAACTCATCATTACAGTTCTCCCGGTAGTCTTCTAGTTGAGGTTCATGATGAAAATCAATGCCAACATTCAAGTTTTCTATGGCATACCTTCAGCTATCAAATTTGCATCTAGCAACATATGACTACAAATTGAACTTCTTGAATTCAAGTTCAAGATTTAAAGCATCTGAAAAAAATTTACAACTATAATAACCCAGATCTACTGGAAAAACAACTCCAAACTTCTATGGCATACCTTCAGCTATGAAATTTGCATCTAGCAACATATGACTGCAAATTGAACTTCTTGAATTCAAGTTCAAGATTTAAAGCATTTGAAACAAATTTACAACTATAATAACCTAGCTCTACTAGAAAAACAACTCCAAACTTCCCTTCATTTATTTTATCAATGTAGGTGAGTTGTCGACTGACCTCAATCAAAATATAACTATTCAGAGCATACCTGGGTAACCTGAAAGGTTCACCCTGAAAGCTGCCAACTCTAACATTAGTGAACTAAGGAAACTGAATGAAGAAACTACCATACATACCTACAAATTTCATCGCTTCTGTTGATAATATTTTGTTTATGTTACCTTGCAACTCATGAACCAGTCTACTTGCAAAAAAATCGTTCCACCTAATGAAATTTTTAGCATATTTTTGTTGCTGCAGGTGAGGGTAGTATTCGTAAACCCTTATCCCATCAACCCAGGGTTCATAGTATAAACAATTCCAGTCTCAAGTGCAAACGAGCATATAAAATAGGTATAAGCATATATAAAAACCGCACATCCCTGAAAAATTTGTTTAAGCCCTCATGTAATTTCTTTGAAATAACTTGCCCCCAATCTAGATAAGCACTTCCATTCAACATAACTTGAATGTAGAAATACATCCAGTCTTCCCAATAGAAGTTATGAGCATTTCCCTTCAATCTATTCAACAAAATAAAAATATTCCGCACTTCTGTTATAAAATGTTCTCTAGTGAGTGGCATCAGCAACCTAGAACCTCCATTTTAGATTTTCAGCAACTAGTTTCTAGTAATTATGCTTTTGTAGGTACTCTTCTTCTCGGAGAAGAAAGAGTATGAGGTACCAATGGTCCAATATTTGTATGGCTCCTTATGGGGGATTCCCATGGCTTCCATTATAGTCTCCCTATCAATTTTCAACAACACCTTTCCATTGATAGCCCTAATACATCTTTGTTTTGAATCATACTAGTTCATGCATTCTAAAACCAGCTTCAGGCACGATGCCACAACAGGAAATGCAGTGGCTTCAATTAGACCAGTTCTTACGATTTTCTCCATCATGGAATTCCAAGTTGGATTCTTAGCCCTTTCTAGGAAGTCAGTGAGGTCTACTTGCACTAGTGAAGTGTCACCCATCTTCGGTAGTGAGCTAATCAAACAGGAAGTACGACCCAATTTTGATAGAGTTGGCCTCATGATGGCCCCTCTCATACTTATTGTAGCATCGTAAATTGTACGCACTTGCTAGGGTGGTACAATTTCACACCTAGTTTAGCACCCGCCTTGGCGCATTTTGCATTTTGCATTGCATTTCCCCTTTAGCACTTAATTAATTAAATTAATTAGGTCTAAGGTTCTATTTTATCATCTCCCATATCATAAAGTTTGGGCCCTTTTCATTAAAGTGTGCCCATTTCATTTTATTCTTCCAATACATCATTTAATCAAAAACCCTAATTAGGTCCTATTTTGAACTTGGGGGCTTGATTTCGGGGGTCAAAACATCTCGAAATCACCTGTAACTTCGGGATTCTCTCTAAAATCATCATATCCGATGGCCCTGAAAATTTGGTGAAAAGTTGTCGGGACCATGGTGCCCAGAGAGGACCATGGTGCCCGGCGTGCACATGGTCCCGGACATTTTTCCCGAAATTTTAGGAGCACGATCCAATCATAAAATAAAGCTTAACCCCAAGAAATTGGCGGGAGATTCAATCTCTAGGTCAGCCAAAAGTTGAAATTAAGACCTAGGGTTTCATATATAAGAGCTCTCTTTCTTCATTTGAAAGGATCAGATTTTTGGTTTCAAGGGCTTTCTATGCAGCAAAAGAGCAGATCTTTGAAGACTTCAACAACATTCAAACATCCATCCATCAAGCATTCATCAAATTCATTCATCCATTTAGGGCTTTGAAGACATTGAAGAACAATAAGGGATCACCGACTGAAGATTGGCTTGTACCCCTCCCTTGGGGTTGGGTATGATTTCATGTTGTTTTCATGTCTTTGCATAAGCCACATTATATCATTTGTATTCATGCTTTAGATCACTTTGCATCTTGATTTGGAGCATTTACATTACCATTTACAAGCAATTAGGGTTTACTTTCTAGGTTGCTCTAGTTTGCTTACTTGCATTTTAGATCTTGCACACACACAAGGTCTGCACACACATTACTTTTACAATACAACTTGGCTATTCGTGGAGGTGGAAATCACCGAAGCAGGGGTTTGACTAAGGCAAAACCCTATATAGCCGCCCACCACACCTTTTCAGATATAAGTGCAGGTTTTGGGATTCGGACGACGCTGCAAGTTGCAGATCCGGGAAAAGTAGGCCGAGACAGCACTCCACACCAAATTTCAAAGAAAAAGACCAAGACAAGGGCGTGGGGCACCCTGGTCCTGCCAGGATAGGGGCGCTAGGCGCCCTGGTCCCTCTGTCAGACAGCAAGTTCAACATTTTTGACAGCTTTTCAGGTTGCAAAACAGCAGTTTTCAGAGCAGTTTCAGGGGCAGAATCAGGACAGTGGCGCCCATGCCCCTGTCCTGAACATTTTCACTCAAATTTTAACACCGGGTACGCATTTACATTCTTGTCTTGTCCTTGTGTTTACAACTTTCCATTGTTTAAGTTCAATTCTACAATCTTGTTATTAGTTCATACTTGCACTTTGGGGTTAGTAGTTGAACTTGCATCATTCTATCTATCATTTGCAACAAAGGAATAGAAATCCTAATAGGTAGCCCGTGGCTCTCTCTTCCACAAAAAGAAGTAGCCAATTGTGTGATACCTCTAGGCTCTTTTGTATTCCACAAATGTGTGATTGAAAGTGAGATTAGGGCATGTTTGCTTAGTGTCACTTTTTCCCCCACACATTTTGGTGAACCCGACGTGAATTCCAATCTTCTCTATTTCTGATTTATGTTTTCAAATTTGAGTGTTTACGCTATTTCAAATTCAAATTTGTATTTACAAGTTTTAATTTCTTGCAAGATTCAAAAATTTAGAGGAAATTTTTGCTAATTTTTCAATTCAAAGTTGAACTTATGGATAGCTTAATTGGGATCAATAATTTCAAATCTGATTTAGGCACTCATTTGAATCTAAATTTCATTTTCTAAATCTACATTCTAAGTGCTTGCATTGGTTAAAATTAAACATTTCCTTCTATTTTGCATGTGTTATCATTTGAAAGAGGAAAATTGTTGTCATGATGCATTCATTTCATAGATGTGATAATGGGTTAGCTTCCCTTGTTTCAATTGTTCCTTCTCCTAAAGAACCTCCCCCCATCTATAACAACATTTTAGTGCCTAAAAGAGCTGTTACCAATCCCTTTGAGACTCTCCCATGCTCTAAGGATGAAGACTTTAAGAGTGATCTTGACAATTCTCCTAAAATGTGCCCTTCCTATTTAACTATCCTAGAGGAAGAGAATGATATCATAAACACCTTTCTTAATGTTACTTCACCTTCCCTACATGATGCCTCTCTAAGTGAAAAGGTATTGATGGACATTGACTTATTTTCTCCTAAAGTTGGTCCTTCCAATGGGGGCATGTTAGTGCAACAAGAGGTTATGAACACTTCTTTCAAAGATCTCCTTCCTAAGCATGAATCTTTGGAGAAATATGTTCATGTTCCTCCTAAAAAACACTCCCTTCATGAGGATCCTTTTGTGCAAGAAGATGACATTATCCCTACATTTCCTAGTGATGGCATTTCCTTTTTCAACAAAATTCCCACTAGAGATGATGAATTAATGATAAATGCTTACCCTTCTCCTAAAGTTTGTCTTACCCATAAGCATCCCTTAGAGAAAGAAGATGAAATAATAAGCAATTTCCTTAATTCTCTCTCCCCTAAAGATCATATTGAACATATTTTGAGGAAAGAGGATGAGTTTAACACATCTATTGATGCTCTCCCTCCTAAGGAGGAGGAATTAATAAACAATGTTATCTCCTCTCCTGAAATTGACAATACTTCAAACATTCCTTTCAACAACTTCACTATTTGGGATGAACCATTAGAAGAAGGTATAGATTATTCTCTACCCCTAGCCAAAGGGAATGAAATCAAGATTGAAAACTCCCTTGATAGTTTCTCACCTTCCTTGAATCTCAATCATTCTTCCTCTAAAAATAAAGCATCTCCCTCTCCTCAACTTGGTTCTACTCATAAGGAAACCCTAGTTCAAAGCAAGATGGTTAACATCTCTTTCAAAGATCTCCCTCTCAAAAGTGAGACTTTAGAGAGTAATGTTGATCCTTCTCCTAGAGAGTTTATTCCCCATGTAGATCCTTTGATGATAGAGGATGATATGAATGGAACATCAATGCCTACCCCTTGTCTCTCTCCTAAAATTGATTTAATCCGTGATAAGATTTTAGTGCAAGAGAAGACTATCAATAATTTTTCCAAGACTTTTGTTCATTCCTCTAAACCATCCTCAATCAATTTGATATGTGTGAATGAAACACCTAACAAACCTCTCTTCACTGTCCAAGGTGCTTGTCCTTATCAAAATTCTCAACCTTTAAATAAGCCTATCTTAGTGGTTCAAGGTGGTTATGATAATGATTCTTTTTGCACTCCTAAGAAACCTATTATTACCGTGCAAGGAGGTTATTCTACTAAGAGCCCTTATGAGTATGCTAAGCAACTGACTAGAGAGAGTTATCATGCAGTTGCCCATACTTATAATACTAGAAACAATAGGCAACCTAATCCTCCTCCAGTTATCCCAACTTCACTTCCTCCTTCCCAACCTATTCTTCCTCAAGCTCCTCGTATTTCACAAGTTCTTGGTAAGGAATATGATCTCATAGAACAACTTAAAGCTACCCCTGCTAAGATATCCCTTTGGGATTTGATCCAAACTTCTTCCGCTCATCATGGAATGTTACAAGATGCCTTGAAAGATTTGAATGTTCCTCCACCTAATACATCTAGTAATATAGTGTCTTTGGTTAACTCTGTGATGAATCCTAAAGATCAAATTGTGTTTACTCAAGATGAGTTGCCTACTAGTGAAATTCAACATCAATATGATCCCTTGATGATTGTGGTTATCATAAATGACACTGCTATAAGACGAACACTGGTAGATAATGGTTCTAGCCTTAATGTGTGTAGCATTAATCTATTGCATAAGATGAATGTGGATACATCACTTATTGAGCCTGACTCTCATCCCATTCGAGGCTTTGATAATGTGGCTAAGTCTTCATTAGGTATTATCACCTTACCCATCACAGTGGGACCTGTTACTTTGCCTACTCCTATCCATGTTATGTCGGGAAATCTAACATACAACTTGTTATTAGGGAGACCTTGGATTCACAGTATGCAAGCTGTCCCCTCTACATTGCATAGACAAGTTAAATTTATTCATAATAATAAGACATATACCTTGATAGGTGATACTAATTTTCAAGCTTGTTTGCAAACATCTACTTCCAAAGGGAGTTCTTCTAAGCCTTCCTCTTCTAGTGATGACTCGTTAAACAAGATACCTATGGATGAATCATCACCCTCTAATAATCGAAATTCCTTGGATGAGTCTGAAGTTCCTGAAGAAGATTATTGTCAACTTAAATCTACACATGAGAGGGCTTTTGATCCTAAGAAGGTTCTCACAGAAGACGATTGGGGATCTCTTGATTTCAATCCCACCTTCGTAGGTGAGTATAGGGTTCATCCTAGAGAGCTTAAAGTTAAAGAGAAGGAAGAAACTAAAAATCAATCAGTCTTACCTGAACCTATGAGCAATAATTTTGTGGCTGCTTCTCAAACTTCTTCTCCTCACACCTCTAATTCTGAAGAATTTGATTCTTTGTCTTATGAAAAACCACCTTTTCTTTTTGAAATGGCTAATCATTATGGTCGTGGTTTTCATATTTTGGCTAAGAGTGGCTATAGTGGAAATGGTTGTGGCGCAAATGAACAAGGAATTAAAGTTCCTTTAGAACATAACATGCATGAATATTCATTTGGACTTGGATATAATCTTTCTAAGCCCACCAAAGCATCTAAAAGACCATCTCTCAATGTGAATGCTATATTTAGTAGTGATGATGATCTCACTTCTTCTACTTCTATCAACTCTCATTCCCCTCATAAGGAAATCTTGGCGATGAACAAATCTCTTTATGAATCTCCTCAAATTTCTAAATCCACTTATGAATCTTTATCTCCTATTCATCGTAAAGTCCTTTCCTCCAGGGATAAGGCTCTAATAAATTACACTCATCCCTCTTCTAATATTTCTTGTGACTTTTCTTCTTCAATTTTTATCATTTTATACATGTTTTTGATCTCACTTATAGTTGAGAATTTAGCATGTCATATTCAAATACCTCATTCAATCTATCATGTCTTTAAATAACATTAATGGCTATTATGTTGCTCATCATTATGTGACATTGGTAGCTCATTTACTGGGGGCTCATTGTCATTCATGATGGTACAATTTCAAGTGCAATCATATTTTTAATGCAACATAATAGCCTAATTTTCTATGTCATCTCTTTTTCCTATGGGGATAAGAGTGACTTCATACATCTCTTCTTTTTATGGTTAAAATTTCCCTTTGGGATAATAGTGTGGAAATATTGATCATCTTTTCTTTAGAATTCTCTTTTCCCAGATATGGGAGAAGATGTGTATTCTCTTTCTTATCCTACCCACTTCTTGTGAGGAGCATTTTACATACACTAATGTCTTGCTTGCATGAACTCATGTGAGTATGTAGTACATTTTGTTCATGTCTAAATCTCTCCCTGGAAGATTGAGTAAGTCCTTCTCATTGACCTTATCCTTGGGAGGCAATGATCTTTCCTTATTTTTATCTAAGGATCCACTTTTTCCTATTTCGTGGATGGTGTGAACTTTATTACTTGATGTTATTCCTTGTATGCATTTGTTGTTGTTTGTTCAAGGATTCTCTCTTACAAGAGGTGTAAGTCCTTGACTACAACCTCTTTTGCAATTGGTAAAATACATCCATAATGAATTCACTCTCCCAATTGGGTTAAAAAGAGCATCATCCTTCATTAAGAATCACTTTCACCTCACAAAAGAAGGAAGTATTGCATTCTTATTCTCTGCTTTGTCTTATTCTAGAAGATATTATAAGACAATTCCTCTCAGAGATAGGTGTCTTTTGTACAAAGACCTCTTCTCCTCTAAGGATCTCCTTTACACATACTACAAAATATCCCTTTTTCAACTATCTTATCCATGCTTAAAGAGTGCAAAACTCTCTTGCTTAGATCTATGACATTGTTGCATTTTTGGGGTATCTTCTTTTGTGATGAAGGTAGGTATCCTTGTTCTGCTTTGCTTATGACATAAACATTACACCTTTTGAGCAATGGATTGTTCTCGGAACCAGAGCACAGACTCTTAGAGCGAGATGTCTCCATTTTTCTTTTATGCAAGGTGATTATTCTCGGAACCAGAGAACAGACTCTTAGAGAAAGATGTCATGCTTTTGTACTATACATATACAGGTTGTAGCATACTCAGGCATAGACTCCTATGAGGTGCTTCTAACCTCACTTACACACACATGCATGAGGTTGAGTGGAACTAGCGGCATAAGGCTATATTTTCTCACTCTCCTCCCTTACATGGATCACCTAAACAGACTCTAGGGGCTAGTTTTCCATGTCCTTTTTCCCATGGATCACCTAGACAAGATCTAGGGGCGAGAAGTCCATGTTTTCTCTCTCACTATTCTTCTCATGGATCACCAATGTGTGTATTCATGCTTTTTTCCTTTCTTTTCTTCTCTTTGCATTTTCTTTCCATTCACATCCTTCATCTTGTGTTAGAGAACTCTCAAATCCTCACACTCTTTGTTGTGTTGGAATTGAGATTTAGTCCTCTTTCTTACCAAATGATTCTCCATTAGTTTTTGATTTCATATCAAATCTTCTTGTGAGCATTTGTCATCAATATTCTTTAACAATTCAAAGTGGTAAACATGATACCCTGTTTCAACTCACTAAAATTAGCAAGCCGAAATAGGGGGGGGCATATAGCTACCCTCGAATTTTCATCACCTTCCTTAGTAAGCATTAGGTGATTTTGTGATCTAACGTGTGTTTTGTAGGGTGCGGTTCCTAACTGTGTACTGCAGATGCCACTGGGGGCTTCGTTCGACAGACTTATGGATATATCCTTTTTCAAATAATGTTTACTTTTCTGTACTTTAGCTTGCATATGCACGTAGTGTTCATATGACCACTAAAGTGGGGGCTAAATGTAGCGTCGTAAATTGTACGCACTTGCTAGGGTGGTACAATTTCACACCTAGTTTAGCACCCGCCTTGGCGCATTTTGCATTTTGCATTGCATTTCCCCTTTAGCACTTAATTAATTAAATTAATTAGGTCTAAGGTTCTATTTTATCATCTCCCATATCATAAAGTTGGGCCCTTTTCATTAAAGTGTGCCCCTTTCATTTTATTCTTCCAATACATCATTTAATCAAAAACCCTAATTAGGTCCTATTTTGAACTTGGGGGCTTGATTTCGGGGGTCAAAACATCTCGAAATCACTTGTAACTTCGGGATTCTCTCTAAAATCATCATATCCGATGGCCCTGAAAATTTGGTGAAAAGTTGTCGGGACCATGGCGCCCAGAGAGGACCATGGCGCCCGGCGTGCACATGGTCCCGGACATTTTTCCCAAAATTTTAGGAGCACAATCCAATCATAAAATAAAGCTTAACCCCAAGAAATTGGTGGGAGATTCAATCTCTAGGTCGGCCAAAAGTTGAAATTAAGACCTAGGGTTTCATATATAAGAGCTCTCTTTCTTCATTTGAAAGGATCAGATTTTTGGTTTCAAGGGCTTTCTATGCAGCGAAAGAGCAGATCTTTGAAGACTTCAACAACATTAAAACATCCATCCATCAAGCATTCATCAAATTCATTCATCCATTTAGGGCTTTGAAGACATTGAAGAACAATAAGGGATCACCGACTGAAGATTGGCTTGTACCCCTCCCTTGGGGTTGGGTATGATTTCATGTTGTTTTCATGTCTTTGCATAAGCCACATTATATCATTTGTATTCATGCTTTAGATCACTTTGCATCTTGATTTGGAGCATTTACATTACCATTTACAAGCAATTAGGGTTTACTTTCTAGGTTGCTCTAGTTTGCTTACTTGCATTTTAGATCTTGCACACACACAAGGTCTGCACACACATTACTTTTACAATACAACTTGGCTATTCGTGGAGGTGGAAATCACCGAAGTGGGGGTTTGACTAAGGCAAAACCCTATATAGCTGCCCACCACACCTTTTCAGATATAAGTGCAGGTTTTGGGATTCGGACGACGCCGCAAGTTGCAGATCCGGGAAAAGCAGGCCGAGACAACACTCCACACCAAATTTTAGAGCAAAAGACCAGGACAGGGGCGTGGGGTGCCCTGGTCCTACCAGGACAGGGGTGTTAGGCACCCTGGTCCCTGGGACAGGGGTGCTGGGCACCCTGGTCCCTCTGTCAGACAGCAAGTTCAGCATTTTTGACAGCTTTTCAGGTTGCAAAACAGTAGTTTCCAGAGCAGTTTCAGGGGCAGAATCAGGACAGTGGCGCCCACGCCCCCGTCCCGAACATTTTCACTCAGATTTTAACACCGGGTTCGCATTTACATTCTTGTCTTGTCCTTGTGTTTACAGCTTTCCATTGTTTAAGTTCAATTCTGCAATCTTGTTATTAGTTCATACTTGCACTTTGGGGTTAGTAGTTGAACTTGCATCATTCTATCTATCATTTGCAACAAAGGAATAGAAATCCTAATAGGTTGCCCATGGCTCTCTCTTCCACAAAAAGAAGTAGCCAATTGTGTGATACCTCTAGGCTCTTTCGTATTCCACAAATGTGTGATTGAAAGTGAGATTAGGGCATGTTTGCTTAGTGTCACTTTTTCCCCCACACACTTATCAAACAACTTCGAGAATAAAATGAATTCTATTATTACAGCAAAGGAAACAAACAATAGCTAGCTTCTGAGCAAGAAAATATAGCAGGAGAAGAAATGATTGAAACTAACTTGATCCTGATAGAAAATTCTCGAAACCTTTTGAGTGCAGATACAATACCTCCGGCCTCCTTCGCTTTCATAGCTATTGAGAAAATACTTTAGAGATTGCTAGTTTTTACAACAAAATGAATAAAATCTCACTCAAATCCTCGCTAGCTGCACTAATTAAGTTAGTGTGAATTGACACCTAATTTGATGGATATCCAACATGCATTTAATTTCGGGTCACTCCATTACATTTCACATGAATTTATTGGCATTCTACACTCTTATGAGAATAGTTGATGTTTTCATTGATGGCAACCATCTGGCAACCAACTGGAAGGTCACTGACAATTGGTTTCTACATGCTCGGCATCACAAACTTCATACACTGACAGACACCGACACCAGTAGGAACTTCACTGGCATTCAGATTACATCGGCAACAAGCATAGCAACACCCCAGCTGACATGGGATAAAGTTTTGTTTATATGAATTATTTTGTAATGTAATTATCTTTTGTAAAGCCAACATGGTATATTGTAAAAGACTCATATATGTATGAGATCTTATAGGTCATTTTATGTAAGAAGATGGATGAGAGGTATAA
Organism: Cryptomeria japonica; assembly: GCF_030272615.1. NCBI lineage: Eukaryota > Viridiplantae > Streptophyta > Pinopsida > Cupressales > Cupressaceae > Cryptomeria > Cryptomeria japonica. The sequence continues at coordinate 41,114,772 of NC_081406.1, read as the reverse complement.
TGTGTGATAAGGCAATTTTGTATAAGGTGATATAGTTGACAACGAAGGTTTTGGTTATTGATTGAGCTTAAATTGGTACTGAACCTGACATTAGAGATGTTGTTTTGAGCAGTACATGGTATTGGATTTAATAATCCATCTTGTAGTCAGTGTGACTCTTTATTGAGAAGTGATCTCTAGGTTGTTGGTCTCCCTACATGTGCAGGCTCCTCATTGTAAGTATTATTTATTCATTGGCCAGTGAGTAAATATTACGGTCACAAATCCCACCAAGTTTTTTCCCACACCGGGTTTCCTCGTTAAATATCTTGTGTTATGGTGTGTTTCTATGTTGTCTCTATTATTTCTATTTATTGCAATAATTCTTATTTACCGATACATTTTTTTGGGATGCAAAGCTATTAATAAGTTTAAATATTTTGTCAACTAGTTAGACACTAATTCACCCCCCCTCTCAGTGCCTTTGGGACTGTCATTGAATCTAACAGAATTACCATAATTACTTTCCATAATTAGAAACTGAAACCCCAAACTTCTCAGAATAATCCCTTTCTTGCCGTTATTTTCCCTCCATGATACGCACACCACTTCTGAATGAGGCCTCGGATTATGAATTTCTAACATTGAACCTTGAACCAAGAACCAAAAGGCTCAAGGGTTCAAGTTCAACTCTGAGAAGAAACATAGGACACAACACAAAACAGTCTTCATGACATAAAAAATAAAAGATAATGAACAAGCAAAGATAAGACTGACACACAACTAACTTTGAACCTTGAACCTTGAACCAAAAGGTTCAAGTTCAACATGAACTTTCAACAATAGCTCTCTCCTTTTACCATGAAACAAATCCACAAAGATAGATAACTTTAAAGTGGTCATTGAACTTGAACTTTGAACTAAGACAAGGTTTAATCACTTAAGTTCAAAGGAAGGAAACACACAACCAAAAAGGAAAATAATAATTAAAGGACGACTTTTGAATTGAAACTCAAAAAAAAAGGGGGACTAACACTAGGCAATTTGGATGAAACACATTTTGGAAGGTTTCAAGTTGAAGATTTCATAACCGATTAGGATTTTCTGTGATAACACCAGTGTAATTAACATTTCTAAGAACCTGGTGTTGCATGCTATGACAAAGCATATTGAGCTAAAGTATCATTTCTTGAGAGAGAAAGTATAAAGTAAAGATGTGTCACTAGAGCATGTATCTACTAAGGAGCAGCTTGCAAATATCTTTACTAAACCTCTGCCTAAGGCTACTTTTGAGTATCTTAGAGGTCAGCTAGTGGTTGTACCCCTACATGAAGTTCATTAAGAACACGTGGAAGACATCAGTCCCAGAGCTTATTGAAGATTTTGAAGCAATATTGGTGTAGAGTGGAGCTATTCCACAGGGGGAGCAACAAGCTGCTGATCATTGTTGCAAATCGGTGAAGCTTGGAATGGTTAACCAATTGATATTGGTATTCATTTTGGTATTGATGTCAAAGGGGGAGAAGAATTGTATGATTCATAGGGAAAAGATTTGTATGATTGATAGCCAGTTACCAGCTAAAGACATGGAGATACAATTGAAGGAGAGTACATGGAAAAATGTAAACCAAGATTCCTATACCTGTGTATGTGCATTACTCTTAATCATCACAATCAAAGGGTATTGATATTTGTATTGTCATCAATACCAAAAGGGGATATTTTTGGCATTGCATGAAGATTGCATTGATGAAGTATAATGTTCATTGATGTCAATAGTAACCCATAATGGATTTGTAATGCAACCAATAGTAGAGCAGTGAAGGAAACCAGTATTGGTATTTGAAGCAGAGAAATCAATCAGTAACCCTAACCTATTGATATGTCAAACCCTAACTGATGGAGCTTGGTGAACCAGTTATGATGATGTATGATCAAATGGTGTTCCAAGATGGAGATGCCACATATGCATGATGCACATGATGAGTTTCAAAGTGGCTTTGGCATGTAGAGATAACTATTTTATCTTGGGAATGAACAAATGCATAGCATAAAGTGAATAACACGTGATGAGTTACATGATCCAATGTGCGGTGATCCAGGAGTGGTAAAAGTTGTCTTAAACAATGTACAGTGATCCAGGAGTGGTAAAAGTTGTCTTGAACAATGTGCAGTTGATTGCTATGTAATCCAACGGTCATGTTTCAACTGATATGTCTATAATCTCTATGAGATTTTAGGTTTTGTGTTGTGTTACCGACCTATTGTATCTATTTTTAAGGTCGATGAATTGTTTGTAATTGTGTTGGAAATTTGGTTAAGTGTGGTAGTGTGATTGATTGTCAAACTAGAAGGAGTGTCTGTAGAATATTTTAAAGGCAGATGGGAGTATAAAAGGATCTAACTAAGCATGATAGTGTTATTAACAGATCAACAAAAACCCTATTGTTCTCTAACCATTACAACAGTTAAATCCCTTAACCGAGTAATTTTTAACAGGCTTGGTGTTGTCTAAATCCTCTAACCAAGTGATCCATTAGCTTGGATTTGAAATCCTCTATCAAGGTTACTCCTAATAGGGTATTGCCTTTAACAGGGTACTATAGTCAATCCCTTAACCGGGTGGTCCTTAACCAGATCTGTTCCTAACATGATATTTTTGTAAAGCTTCTAACAAGGCTTGGCTCCTAATAGGGTGAACTTCAAAATATTTCATAATACTTGTGGGTATTCATCCCCACCATGGTTTTTCCCATTTGGGTTTCCATGTGAAAAATCATTGTGTCAAGTGGTGAATGATTTTGTGGATATGTTTTGATATGGTTGATATGATTAACTGGTAAAGACACTTAGATATGATTAGATGACCGAAAGTGATCTAAAATGAGCTTTTACAAATGTTATTAAAGTGGTTTGATGTTTTAGTTAAATGGTATGTGAGTTTCAGATCTTTTATATTGTATCATTGTTGTTTTAGTCAACCGGTAAGCTTGACAGTGCAGTAACAATTTTTGATACAGAGTCTAAACCAATTAGTTTTGCAAGTTGTTTATGAGTTGGGATTAAGTTTGGTGAAAGTTTATTTTGTTTTCTATCTACTGATTCACCCTTCCCTCTCAGTATTTGATTAGATCATTATTGATTCATCATATCATCAAGGTAGACATGCAAAACTTCTTAGTTTTAATTACATTGGACATTTGTTGATGGATGTTATTTGATATGTTGTTTGTCTAATCAAAATATATTTTCCCCTTAAGGATGTTATCAATGAAATGGAACATCCATAGGTAATAATGTTTGATGTCCTCCTTCCCAAAGGATCAACTCGACATGATGATTAAATCCATTGGCGCATCTTTAAAGTCGGCCCTTAGAATATTATCTATAGCCTTCAAACCTAACTTTCTCGGGTCATTGAGCCATACCTCATTTATGTGGTTCTTGTTAGCTACCACATTATTATTGAATATCTATACAAATTCTTCCTCTGTTGTTTGGAGCACCTCATCGTATCGAGGAATATCGAATGTCATGGCAAGCATTTTTGGTGAAAGATCAACTACTACATTCCCTTTAGTGTCTAGCCATTTTATAGTGTCTGGGTTGTAGTGTTATGCTATTTTTAGTATCAACTCGGGTGATTGGACTCATTGAGGGAAATTTGTGGCTTCAACAAGCCTAGACCTCTGTATTCTTCTATATGGAGCATTCAAATTTTGTCCTGAGACTTCCTTCCTAATGGCCTCTAGCTCAACATGCCCAGTCTCTATGTCGGTGATCCACTGTATATCATTTTCAAATTTAGAGACCAATGTCTAGCCTTGGTATCGGTACTTCATTATGATTGGATTTTTCTCGAGCTTGACCTCACTTTTGGTCTTCTTTCTTGGGGTGGATGATGTTTCTATAAGACCTATTTACACTGCACAAAAGAGTACCTAGTTCATACTTTTAGAAATTGTCTTTTCATAGCAGTGAGCTCCAAAATCCTGGAGTCCAAGGATTCCAAGTTCAAAATAAACCCATAAATAGATAACAGTTAAGATTTGGGATCTCGGGGTTTCGGGGTCCTGATGTTAGAAGAACATCACAAGGACCTCACCTCAAAACCCTGGGGTTTCAAAGTTCCAGGTGAGAGTTGCTAATAAAGTTCACTACCTCAAGATCCTGAGATCCTAAAGCAGTGAATAGAAAAAATTTAGGGTGAGACTTCAGAATACCAGGATTTTGAGGTTCCAGAGGCTTGGGATAAGCAGCACTCAGGTTACTTAAGGATCCTGGGAACCCGAGGTTCCAAAGTGGATAAAAAAGACATCAAGAACACTTCAGAATCCAAGGAACCCAAGGTCCCAATGTTAGGCAAACATGGGGCGAGGCACACCTCCAAAATCCCAAAAAGGTAGACCAAAAAGGAGACTCTAGGATCCTAGGATATCAAAGGTTCCAGAGAAATTGATAGGCCAAAGAGAGGGATTTCAGGAACCTGGGATCCTACAAGGCCAAGAAACCAAAGAAAAAGAAGCCCTAACTATTGAGAATGAATTATTGAAAAATACAAAACCCTAAAATAAGAAAGAGAAGAGCACGAAAGAAAACAAGAACACGATGAAAAAGAAAACCACAAAACATGAGAGAGAGGAGAGAGGGAGACCAACCTGGACAAAGGAGAAAAGAGACACAAAGTGCGCCACAAAATCACTAAATCACCAAAAGGAGAAGTGCTCTTTAAAGATAAGGTGCACAAATGAGAAAAATAACCTTCAGATGGCTATTTATACCCTCCCAACCAACACATGAATCGAGGAACTCCTCAAGATTCCAAGATCCCAAAGTTTTGGGGTCCAAAGACCTTGGAACTCCAACATTCCAAAATTCTGAAAGAATGAAAGGGAAAACAAACCAAGGACCCGAGATTCCAAGATTCTAGAGTTATGAGGTCCTCGAGAGCCACAAAAAGGCAAAACAAAACAAAGAATAATTTGGAGTTTTGAGATGCTGGGACTCCGAGGTCCTCAAAATGGAAACGAAAAAATTGGAATCTCGGGAACCTGAGGTTCTGGAGCACAAAACCAAAAACAAAACAAAACAAAAAAATGCACTACGAGACACTAAGAACTCAAAATTTTGGAGTCCACACAAAAAGAAAATAGAGGCACACCCCAAGGCTTCGGAAACTCAAAACCCCAAAGAGACAAAACAAAGAACACAAAAGGGGAAAGAAAACAAGGCAAAAACAGTGACCCACATTTCTAGGCATGAAATGGAGGAGGTGACTATGTGAGGTATAACAATATAGTTCATTGAAAATATTTTATAAAGATGTGTTGTGATGTGTTTGGGTCCCCTTTGTTTCTTGGAGTGGACCGCATTTGGTATTATTGGTTTGGGTGGCCTAATTTATGTATTATTATATATTTTGTCTATGGCCAACCTAGTTGAGAGTTTTGATTAATTATCTTGTATTTATATATGTGAGGCTAAATGAGTTGAGACATGGAATGTTTGTGAATTGATATGAAGTGGATGTGAATGATGTGTAACAAAATTGTGTGTGAAACTCAATTTGTTGAAGAGCTTTGATGGTGAGATCTTTTGTATAACAGTATTGTGAGAGAGTGATTGATTTTAGATATATTTTCCATAATATCGGTTGCTTGACATAAAGGTTCAAGGATAATTTAATGATCAAAAGATCTTATTCATTTCGATTCATTGATTCTCTGCAACTGTCAGAAGAAGGTGTGTTGCTTTTGGTAGTTTGTGCATACATCTATATCTTGCCTTGAGATAGTGAATCTTAATAAAGCAAGTCATTTGTATCTTTCCTTCCCTATGGTTGTGCACCTTAGCTTTTCAAGTCCGATAGGTGTTCTGAGCTCCTTGGCCTTGAGTCTAAAACATTGTCATCAATTATTTATATTGTGAGTGTGATTATCACTATGGGTTTTCCTTGTTTAGGGCTTTCTACGTAAATTTGGTGTTTATATGTTTATTGTGATTTGTGCTTTAATGTTTCATAATTCCAATAATAAGTTAATTGTGGATTGATATTTGATAGATCATAAATAAAGGATTTTTTTGGTTTGAACTAGTTCACTACCCCCTCTCTCAGTCATGTGATGTGTTTAAAAATTGGTATCAAAGCTTGGTCCCTCTTAGAGATGCTTAACCGCTTGAGGAGGATGAAATGTTATTTGAAATATCTACCAACTTATATAAGAAATTATCTAGATTGGATATACTACTCTAGCAAATAGTCATCACACTTCGGATGAGATTAAGGCACATGAGAATAATGCAAAGGCTAGAGTTTCTATTATTAGTTCTTTAAGTGATATGGTATTCTCTAAAGTTATGGGGCTGAATTCTGCTAAACTAATTTGGGAGAAGTTGAGTAGTATGTATGAAGGTGATGTGAAGATAAAGCAAGCCAAGTCAAAAAAATCTGAAGCACAAGTTTGAGAACCTAGGGAAGTCTGATGATGAGAATATTGAAATCTATCCACACTGAGTAAATGAGGTTGTGAGTGCAATTAGGGGTATTGGTTCAATATTAGAGAAAGTAAAGTGGTGAGAAAAGTGATTCTAACCACTACCTAAATGCTACAAACCTAAAAGTATGTCATTGAAGAAAGTCGTGATATGGACAAATACACCTTGGATTAGTTATATGGCTCACTCGCTACCTTTGAGATTGTTGAGCTAGATAGTGTTTTAATTATGGAAGAATTGGACATTATGCTTCTAGATGTACTTATAAGGAATACAATCTAGTAGAAGATCCAATTATGATAATAAAGGAAATGATGATTACAGATGGAATAATAGGAATAAGAAAATAGATGATAGAGAGACCTAAGAATAATTTTTGTTCAATGGAGACTTATTCATCTGAAGATGAAGATGGTGATGAATCAAATGAAGAATCATTGTTTTTAGCTATAGAGTAAAAGAATAATAAAAGGTCTAGTAATCTGGAAAGAATGGAGAATAGTGAAAAACCAGGTGAATGTGAAGACTGCACTACATGCAAAAGTAGAGCCTAAAGAATGGATAATTGACTCCAAATGTTCTAACCACATGGAAAATGATAAAGGAAAGTTCATTGATTGTGAAAAATATGATGGTGGTTCTATAAATTTGGAGGTGAGTTACACCTATATATGGTAAAGGTACTATTTGCGTCGATGATAAGCATAAGACTAATGATGTTTATTATGTGAAGAGTTTGAGACAATATTTTGAGTGTAAGTTAGATGTGCGGTTAGGGTTACAAGCTCATATTTCATGGGTTTGGATGTGAAATCAAAAAAGGAAATTCTAGTAGATTAGTTGCAGAAGGTATAAGGATTAATGGAAATGTCTACTATGTGAAGGATAACATAGGAAGTAGTTGTATGTTGGCATAGAGCAGTGAATATTGTTTATGGTACAAAAGGAAGGGACATATCATTTTTAACAATATGGTGAAGATCAACTACTCATATTGTGAGATATTTGCTAAAGATTATCAAACTTGTTGATACTGTGTGCAAGGAATGTCAGTTAGGAAAGAACACAAAGAGGATATTTAAGGACAAGGAGTATTCAACTTCAAGACCTTTGGATCTAATTCATACAGATCTATGCGGACTTACAAGGACAAGAGGACTGAATGGTGAAAGGAATTTGATGCTACTTAATGACAATTATTCTAGAATGACATGGGTTACTTTCTTGAAAAAAAAATATGAAGCATTTAAAAATTTTAATGTATTGAAGTCTATGGTTGAGAATCAAGTTGATTCTAGGATCAAATGTTTAATATCTAATAGAGGAGGAGAGTTTACTTTAAATGAATTTGATATATTTTATGAGGAATATGGTATTAGAAGACATCTTTATGATCCTAGAACCCCTCAGTAGAATGGAGTTTTTGAAAGAAAGAATAAGACTGTTATTCAAATGGCTAGAACTATGATGAAGGATGCTAGCTTGTGTAATGTGTCTTGGAAATAAGTTGTACATATTGTTGTTCGCATTATTAATAAGGTACAAATAAGACAAAATCACACAAAGGATACCTTGTGAGCTATAGAATGGAAGACATCTTATAGTCAAGTATTTAAATATCTCTGGAAGCAAGTGCTACATAAGGAGAGATGGGGAAGAGCTAGGGAAGTTTGGTATAAGGTCAGCTAAAGGAACATTTTTGGGATACTACACAATTATAACAAGAGGTTGAATAGAATTGTGGAAAGTGCAAATGTAAGAGTCAATGAAGAATGAAATCAAAGTAATATTGTACCTAAATTTGAGATTAAGATAGAAGTTGTTTTAGTGGCTGCAAAAGAAAAGGTTGCTCCAGAAGAAAAAGAAAAGACAAGTGCAAAAGAAAAATAACTTGTGGAAACACCTAATACACCAACAAAGTATGTGTGAAAGAATAATTCAGTGGAACAAATCATTAGAGATAGGAATAAAGGAGTTCAGACAAGAAGAAGACTTGTAGAAACCAGTGAACAAGAAAATTATTGTTTCTTATCTTAGGTAGACCCAAAGACCTATGCAAATGCAAGCAAAGATAAAAGTTGGATAAAGTAAATGGAAGTGGAGTCGAATCAGATAGAGAAGAATCATACATGGAAATTGGTACCTAGACCAGTGGATAAGAATATGATAGGGACTAAGTGGGTGTTTCAGAACAAGCTATATGAAAATGGAAAAGCTACAAGAAATAAGGCTAGAATTGTATATAAGGTTTATTCGCAAGTTGAAGGTATAGAATTTGAGGAGACATTTTCTTTGGTGGCAAGAATGGAGGCTATAAGAATGTTTATTGTATTTTTGTATATAATAACTTTAAGGTATATCATATGGATCTAAGTCATCATTCTTGAATAGAGAACTTGAAGAAGAAGTATACATTGAACAACTAGATGGTTTCAAGCTATTAGAAGATCTAGATATGGTTTCCAGACTTAAGAAGGCACTTTTTGGACTTAAGAAATCTCCTAGAGCTTTGTATGCATGGTTGGATAGATATTTGTTGTAGTAGAACTTCAGGAAAGGTACTACAAATAGAAATTTTTATTTGAAAGTTGAAGGTGATACATTGTTGATTGTTGTTGTGTATGTTGATGATGGGTAAATGCACAAAGTTGGGTCCCAATCCCGAGGAAGTCCGCGAGTTGGGAAAAGAGCCCGCTAGAAACGGGTGCCCGATTTTTACAAATTGGGCACCCATTTCACTTCGGGTGCCCGAGGCATTAAAAAACGGGTGCACGTTTTTCAAAAACGTGCGCCTGTTTTGGTTCGGGTGCCCAAAGCTAAACATGCACCTATTTCTTGAATGCATTTATTTTTTTTTTTAAAACCATTTTCCATCATTTTCACTGTTTCAAAAATGGGTAAACGTTTTAGAGGAGCACAAGTACCCATTTTTTTCATCCCAGCTAACCCGCCTGACCATTTTTTACCTCCTTCCAAGTAAGCAGTTTTGTTTTTTATATTCTTTTTTATTTATTTATATTATTTTTCATTAAAAAATGTTAATTTATTTTATTATTTTTCATTAAAAAATGTTAATTTATTGTTATTTTTTTATTTTAGTGTTTTAAAGTTTGAAAAATATTTTTTATTTTATTTAATTTTATGTTTAAAATAGTTTTTAGTTTTAAAATATTGCAAAAATCATGAAAAGTCAAAAATAGTAAAAACTTAAAACCATAGGAAAAAAACAAAAAACAAAAATGTAAACGAACAATAAACATTAGACACAAAAAACAGACAATAAACCCTGAACAGAAAAATGAACAATAAACCCTAGATAGAAAAACGAACAATAAATCCTAGAAAATAAACGAACAAAAAACCCTAAAAAATTAACAAACAATAAAGCCTAGATGAAAATCAACAATAAACCCCCCTTCTCTCACACACACACACACACGTACCGTTACCCTCTCTGTCATTACTCTCTCTCTCTCTCTCTCTCTCTCTCTCTCTCTCTCTCTCTCTCTCACACACACACACACACACACACACACACACACACACACACACACACATTACCCCCTCTCTCTCCCTCTCTCTCTCACACACATTACCTCTCTCTCTCTCTCACATGTTACCCTCTCTCTCTTTCATTACCCTCTCTCTATCATTACTTACTCTCTATCTCTCATTATCTATTCTCTCTCTAACTTGTTGTATCTCAAATTACCTACTCTCTCTCTCTCTCTCTCTATTTTAATCATGTGTAAAAGTTTGAATGTTTAAATTTATATTTCTAAATGTTGTATTTAATTATGGGATTCTTTTGTAAAAGTTAGATGTTTAATTTATGTTGAAATTGAACTTTAAAATGATAATGAATATGAATGTGCTTTTTGTGTGTGTGTGAAAAATAGGGTTCTTAAATTTGATAATACTCTAACTATCACTATTAATCCTCACTACTTCCTAACTTAGCCCAATCTCTAAAGATATACTATATATTTACAAACACGATAACATGTCATATACTTTGACTTAATAGTGGAAAGAGAAACCACAACCTGTTACCTACTCATCCAACTAATTGCACCACCACATAGACTAAATACATAGTCAATGTTAGACTTCCTAATGTCAACATCCCATATCCAATTTGAGTTTACAAGTCCCTATATTTTTAATAACATGTGGAACAATCCCACTACTAAGATTTCTTCTTTCCAAACTTTGTGCTTTGAAAACATGGTTGTTCAAAGCATTTTTTCTAAAGATCTTGATAACAAATAGAGAAATCCAAAGTACCATAAAGATATCTAAAAAATCTCTTGAATGCAACCTTGTGATTCTTTTTAAGATTAGCCATAAACCAACTCAAAACCGCCATTGTTTGGTAATTTATTGTCTAGTGTAGGCCATAGCATACATGAGGCTCCCAATCACACTATCACAAAGAACACGACTCATGTCCTCCAAATATTTAAGTGCAGACAAATATTGTTCAAATAATTCATGTTTTTTCATAATTCTAGGTGTAGCAAAATGTTGTTTCTAGTTAGTTTATATTTTTTCCATATTTATAGGTGTAGACATATCTCTAAGTATATCTGAAATAAAATTAGAAATAATTTTTTTCATATATACAATTATCACAAATGTGAAAATAAAAAATAATTACTTGATCCCTCAACAAGATTTTTATTTTTCAAATATCTAAGTTCTTTTTCACTAATGTGGCCCATGTGTTCATGCTACACCATAGTATATTTATTTAAAACCTTATGGAACTCTTAGATGTAAGGGTGAGTCATTGAGATGCTAGATATTAAATTCCAACCTAGAGGTAATATGTCCATAAAGTCCAATGGCTACCAAAGTGATAGATTTCGACTAAATGTTAGCTCTTATTGAAGTAACATTAAGTGTTGTTAAAGTGTCGTAAAAAGTTGTCAAAGTTTCAACTTGTCATCAAAGTGACATTATTGGTGAAGTATCCCAATTGTTTCTAAAATGACATTATTATACTAAATTTCAACTACTCCTAAAGTCCACCTTCTACCAATGTCGCAATGTGCATCTAAAGATGTTTTTGAATTTAAAAAATATTACACTAAATGTAAAATTATGCCTCAATGAGAAATAGAATGTCATGTGGAAAGAATCTCTATATTTAATCATCCATGTATTTTCACACATATGCATTCCAAATATATAACAATTATATCACTATTGTCATCCTAATAATTTATTGAATCTAAATCATCATTTAATTCATTATTGTAGTATGTTTCTTGCAGTCATTTTTATGTGGATTTTCTTTACATAATTATAAAGCTTAACATAGGATTTATTGAGAGACTTAGATCTCACTTTAGATTTGGAGCTTTGTCATTTTTCTTATTTTTTCTCTTTTCTTTATCAATTTATCTTCCTCTAATAACCAATGCATCCTTTAAAAAAATTAGAGTTTTTTTTTTGTTTTAACTCCTCCAAGAGTAGAGAACCTACTATTTATTCAAGCTTCAACTTAGTGTAGTACTACTAGTTGTGATCCCTAAATCATCCCATGATTCTAGCAAAGAACACAACAAAGCAGTACATGTATTGACAAGTTCATAGATATAACTTATGACTTTAATGGATTTAGTTAAAACTAAAAGAGAGTGGTTGAATAGATTCCTATCAAGTTGAAAATATAAAATGGTAGCCTAATTGAAGATAATGGTTAAATATTGCAAGGGTACTAAATTGTAATTCCATGGAAGTTACCTTCTTTGAAAATATGAACTACACAACGCTACCATTAAACTATGATTAGAAGCCTCCCATGACAAGATGGTCAACTATTATGGGTCCCAAAGTACAACTATCATAGGTATTGTAATCATCCATCTCTCTATAGCAAACATACAAATGCACCATGATGGTCCAAAATGCCAACTAAAAAAAAATCTTAATCGAGAATGAGCCCTCAGTGGAGTCCAGATGAGATGATTATTCATTATCTAAATAAGTGGAGTCATTTTATTCATTATCTATTCTCTCTCTCTCTCTCATGATTATTTTTTATGATTTTGATGGAAATTATACTAATGCATCTTTAGATGTTAAAAAGTATTGTTTGAGTTGCATGGGCATTATGATATTTTATTTTGTAGAATATTTCTTATACTTTGATTTAAGTGGATAATATTTCTTAAATGATGCTTATTATTAAAATAGACGCACCTATTAATAATATAGATTTATGTGAGTTTCCTTTTTTTAATATTTAAGTTGGTGAATTGTATTTAATTATAAGTTTTTTTGGAAGGTGAGATATAAATTAAATAGTAATTGTAAATTTTCATGTTTGTATATATGTGTAGATTATTTTCACATAATGGATGAGTTTGAGATAGATGAGCTATTAGGTCTAGCACCACCTCCACCTCCACCCGATCAATTGAGGCAGACCATTAGGAGGAATATTGATTCTTTGATTAGAGATATCCTGACCATTAGATGTGAGCCTCATCCACCTCCACAGTTGTTACATCTTGCAGATAGTATGCAAGGGATTGTACAATCTGTACAGGCTTTAGATAGCAAGCTAGATAGCTATCATATTTGGAGGGAGGGATTGCATGCATTTTACAATGATGGCCTATCATACAAACAAGTCAATGAATTAAAAATAACAAAAAATGGATTTGAAACAATATTTTGTGAACCCTAAGACGGGTGAAGCGATAGATCCTAAGAAGCCACGGATCTCAATTCGATGGTGTAGGCACCCAGGCATAGCTATACACTTTTGGGAGTAGTGGTGGATGGTCTTTGAATATCCGCCACACTCCAATCATGAGGTCCCCATGTATTTTTTGAAAAAATTATGGGCCAAATTTGAATTGGGTAAAAAAACCCAATTAATTTGATATTAGATCATTTTAGGGGGTTGGGAGAGGCATGCCCCAAGATAGGTCGGGGGGCCAAATTAAGTGACAGAGTTAGAAACCATGTGCGTGATGATCCCTTGGTTCCTCTTCTTATACTGGTTGTTCCAGCATATGCCCATCATCGAGCAGTGGATTCTGCTCTTGGTTCATTGAGTGCCCTGTCGAGAAATTTGGTACAGCAGTTGTGCGAGGTGAGGGTTGCACCCAGCTTAGCACATGTTTGCACACGTTGCGTATGTATAGGTCCACAGAGTGAGGTTGCCCCTAGAGGAGATGGTGATTTTGATGATGTTGATGCTTCCCATGGTGTTTATGATGATGTCGAGGAGGCTGCACATGCTGATGTCGTCTCTTCATAGGTTGATCTCCTATGGGCAGATGATGATCAGCCTACAGAGGTACAAATTTATTTATATAATTTATAGTGCAATATCAAATTCCTTATATATACACATATGAACCATAACATGAGTCAATTTTTTCTAAATAGAGGATGGATCATACCACATCATTGAGGAACCAACATCATGTTACCTCGATACCAAGAGATGTCGGTGCCCCATTTACGGTATGCACTTTCATCTAGATACATTGTATTGATATGTATATTTAAAATAAACAATAAAAAATTTAATGTAATAATGTGTATGATATGTTTTTTCAATTTTGTAGGGTGCTTCATGTAGCACCGAGGTGGGTAGTTCTTCACGTGACCCATCGACCGCTGAGACTCAGCCTCATATACCACTAGTATGTTTTTCATCCATTCATTTGAAGTGTTTATATGCTTACTAATTTATGTACAACTCTGATTCATGTTCATTATTTTTTACAATTGTAGGCTTCTAAATTTTTTGATGGTGCATCACATGTACGTCTTCACCCATCAGTTACTTTGCCTGCACATGACACACCATATGTATGCTTTTCTCCGATAAACTTGTAGTCTATATATATACTTTATAATTTATGTATATATACAAGTTTGATGCATGGTTTATATATGTTGTTCAAGTCGATACCACTACCAGTATTGGTATGGCTATGGGATTGAGCCAGATGCAACTGTCGACATTGTCATTTGTGGTGATGATTAGAAAAATAATTTCTAATTTGTTTATACTTTGTACTTGGATTTTATAAGGAATAGAAAAATTAATGTACAATGTTTTTTTACAGGACTTGACTACAACCACTTTTCTTGTTCATGATAGTGAACCTCCATGTACCAGTGAGGGCATTGTAGAGCACGACCGTATGGTAATTTATTTTAATTTTCAGTATTTAATTACTTTATAAGTGAATTATGCAAGTATCTTCTTCTCATGTTAAATCATCTTCTCATGTAAAATCTTTTAATAATGTACAGGAGGGTGGAGACATTGATACTGCACACACACGGGATGGTGCATCTCAGGACCACGTGCAATAGGATGATTCATCTCAGCCACCTTCACCTAGAGTGAAGAGGACTGTAGATGAGATGCACGAGAGTTCTTAGATTATATATTTTAGATCATGTCATGTTATTGTATTATGGACTTTTTTGGTAGGATAACCGGTGAACAATTGAGAGGGGGGGTAGTGAATCAATTGTTACTAGTTATAACATTTAATCCACAATATAACCTTAACCGGATCACATAAATATTCAAATATCAGTAAAGCAGATTCAGATGTCGGTAGACACAAATACCGGTAAACAATGTAACTAAAAAATTAAATAGATTATCAATGCAAAGCAACCATACCACATAACACCATGATTTGTACGTGGAAAACACGGAAAGGGAAAAACCACGGTGGGAAGCCTACCCATAGTCAGATGATAGTTCTACAAAAAGTATGTGATACAATGAGGGGCCTACACATGAAGGAAGGCACACTGCCTAGAGCGTGCTTCTCATTACAAAAGAGTCTCATTGACTATGGAGGTTAAAACCACCACAAGATAAATGGACAACAATCCAATAAAGTGAACTGCCAGAGATAGCATCTACCGTGCCTAATTACAGTCTTGATTAAGCTCACTAGCAGAGGCCTTCAACCTCTTCCTTAACCCCAATTCGATCACCTATGATCGACCTGATCCTTTGCATATGATATTACAATTCATGACCACAATACACCTTTTTTTTCACACCATGATCTACAATGAGATCTTACATTCATTTATACCAACCCTAAGACCTAAACCAATTAGGTCGGCCACCTAAAAGATATTACAATAAGATCATTATATAATTCCATATTACAATGATATGTCATGTTGACTTAAGATCAAAACAACAATAACAAATCCATAAATCCTCCTGAAACATCTCGGTAACGTGTAGAGTACACATTATCATGATACCAGTCTATAACCTAAATAGACACCGGACCTATTCTGGATCCACCACGCCAAAGCAATGTCTTCAAGTAGTTGAAGCACGATCAAAGAACATCTTCAACATCCTGAAATCCATCTAGAAGCCGCACCAACAACACTTATGCATCCTATCACGATTCCTCAGTGAAAGCTCTATCGGTAAAGCCTTAAACCAATGTCGGTAAGGGTTTACAAGAGTGTATGATAGTATCCAATACCAAGCCAATACCAATTGACCAAAACATACTCCAAAAGCACGTATCACATGTAACCAATCACATTCCATAGATCCAAACATGTCGGAAGTGTCCAACAGATAATCTCTTCTTCTGGTAACACTAGATCTTCTACTGGTAACCAAAACCTATATGTCGGTAACCATCCATAACAACTAGTGTTGACATCAATGAAAAAACATCAATGCAACACATAATCAATTCATCCATAATTCCAACAATCTCCCCCTTTGGCATTGATGGCAACACTAGATGTGAAAAACATATAAGTACCAAGAAGTGCCACACAAGTCTCCCCCTATGGAAGACAACCAACAATCTATGTGAATGATATCTCTATAAAGTTCTGAATAAATCTCTCCCCCTAATGTATACAACTCCTTTTTCTTTATTTTCATATCAATATCTCTCTCCCTTTGACATCAATGCCAGAAATATGACAAAAATATCAAAGAAATAATGTAAACCTCAAAGCTAACTACTCCCCCTAAGTAGTAGCACCACTCATCAGTGTTAGAATGAATAATATTTCTAATAATGCATGTTGGACTGATGACAAAACTGCATCAATCAAGTCTCTGTCAGAGGGGCAGAAACCCCTAACTTATCTCTCAAATACTAAAATGATTCCTTAGACAATGGTTTAGTGAATATGTTTGCAATTTGTTCTTTAGTGTTCACATAAACCAATTTGACTTCCTTTTCTTCTATTTTGTCCTTCAGAAAGTTGTACTTTATTGATATATGCTTAGTCTTAGAGTGAAATACTGGATTTTTAGACATGTCAATAGTTGCAAAGTTATCACAGTAGATAACTATCGGTTCACTACAATTTACCCTAATATCCTTCAACATTTGCTTCATCCACAAGACTTGAGTGCAATTAGTTGCTGCTGCAACATACTCAGCTTCTATAGTAGATAAATAAAAGCATGACTATTTTTTGTCGATCCATGAAACTAGTTTATTTCCAAGAAAGAAAGCTCCACAAGAAGTGATCTTCCTGTCATCAGTATCACCTACCCAATCTGAGTCAGTATATGTACATAAAGTGAAATCATCATTTTTGGAATACCATAGGCCATATTTTGTTGTTCCTTGCAAATACCGGAATATTCTCTTTACTGCACATTCATGATTTTCTTTAGGATTACCTTGATATCTTGAAACAATACTTACTGCATTCATAATATCAAGTCTAGTTTGAGTTAGATATAATAGACCACCAATCATAGATTTATACCTTGTCAAATTTACCGATGTAGAAGTATCCTTGATAGATAATTTCTCACTTGTCACCATAGGAGTACTTACCGGTTTGGAATTATCCATACCAAAAAATTTCAACAATTCCCTCGGATACTTAGTTTGACAAATAAAAATGCCTTTGTCAGTTTCAATAATCTGCAAACCTAAGAAAAAAATCATCTCACCAATCATGGACATTTCAAATTCATTCTTCATGTTGTTAGCAAATTCCATGCACAATTCATCTTCTCCTCCAAAAATGATATCATCAACAAATACTTGAATAATCAGAATATCATCATCAGTGATCTTATAATATAAATTACTATCAGTGCTGCCTTTAGTAAAACCAAGCTTCAAAACATATTTATCCAACCTTGCATACTAAGCTCTAGGAGCTTGTTTCAAACAATATAAAGTTTTCTTCAATCTGCAAACCATATCTTTATCATCTGTCAGCAAAAATCCATCAGGCTGCTCAATGTATACTTCTTCCTCAAGCTCACCATTCATAAATGCACATTTAACATCCATTTGATAAACCTTATAGTTCTTATAAGTTGCATAAGCAAGAAATAGTCTAACAACTTCAATTCTAGCTACAGGTGCAAATTTCTCACCATAATCAATTCCTTCCATTTGAGAATATCCTTTAAAAACCAATCTAGCCTTGTTTCTTACAATTTGACCATCCTCATTTAGTTTATTCCTAAAAACCCATTTAGTTCCAATAACATTCTTATTTTTAGGCCGGGAAACTAAAGTCCAAGTTTCATTCTTCTCTATCTGATCTAATTCATCTTCCATAGCCTTTAACCAATGTTTATCCTTACAATCTTCAATAATAGTTGTCGGTTCAATTTTAGAAATAAGACATACCTCTTCATTAGCCAATTTCCTTCTAGTCATAACTCCCTTGTTCTTATCTCCAATGATTTGATCTTCAGAATGATTTAATCTTACATACCTTGGTGTCTTTTGAACTTCAGGTTCACTACTCTAATCATCAATCATAGTTGAATTTTTTGATTGTGTTGGTGTAACTATCTCAACTTCCTATACCGGTTGAGGCATTGTCGATTCAGTTATGATCATTTCCACTATCGGTTCCCTGTTGTATGATATAGAATGATTTATGTACTGCTCATCCACTTTCACATTAGCACTCTCAACAATTTTCTGTAATCTTTTATTATAACATCTATATGCTTTTCTTTGAATTGAGTATCCAAGAAATATCCCTTCATCACATCTAGGATCAAAATTTCCAATTGAATCATCTCTTTTGATATAGCATTTACTTCTAAAATTTTTGAAATATTTAACAACAGGTGTATGTCCAAACCATAGTTCATAAGGGGTCTTATCGGTTTCACCTTTGATGTGAACTCTGTTGAATGTGTAGACTATTGTACTCACAACTTCTCTCTAGTAGATATGAGGCAATTTAGCTTCCATCATCATAGATCTTGTTGCATCCAAAATGGTTTTGTTCTTTCTTTCCACTACTCCATTTTGCTAAGGAGTCCTAGGTGCAGATAGTTGTCTTCTGATTCCATTTGTCTCACAATAGCTGTTAAATTCATGAGAAGTGAACTCAGCTCCTTGATCTGATCTTAGATATTTTATTTTTCAATCCAGTTTCAGTTTCAACCTTTGATTTAAAGATCTTGAATTTCTCAAAAGCTTCAGACTTCTCCCTTAGAAAAGTCACCCACATCATTCTAGAATAGTCATCAATAATCAGCATGAAATACCTATCACCTTGAAAGCTTCTAGTCCTTGTTGGACCACATAAGTCAGTATGAATCAAATCAAGTACATCATTAGATTTATCATGTATGCTCTTAAAAGAACTTCTAACTTGCTTACCCAATTGACATTCCTTACATATCGGATTATGAGGCTTCATAATCTTAGGTATATCTCTAACTGCCTTAGTTGAATTGATCTTAATGATACAATCAAAATTAACATGACACAACCTCTTATGCCATAACCAACTCTCATCAATATGAGCAATTAAGCATGTCTTATTACCAGCGTTCAAGTGGAAGATATTACTTCCTGTCTGAATACCGGTTGCGATCTCCAAACTAGTCTTGTTAATGATTTTGTATTTTCTATCTTTAAACTGAAGTTGGAAACCCTTATCAACCAATTCACCAACACTCAAAAGATTATTCTTTAAACCTTCTACATAATAAATATTATCAGTATTATGCTTTCCATCCAAAGAAATAATACCTCTACCTTTGATCATACATGCCTTGTCATCTCCAAATCTGACTTGACCACCATTGTATTCTTGTAGGGACAAAAATTTCCTTTTATCTCCAGTCATATGATGTGAGCATCCACTATCAATTACCCATTCATCCTTATCTTCAACTTTTGCTATCAAGGCATTTTCTTCATTCTTGATATCCAGTTCTTGTTCATCTTCCTTCAGAGCATAGAACACCCATTCCTTTCCATTGTTGGATCCACTAGCAGAGTCTTCTGTTGGTTCATCTCCAGAGTTATCAGTTACTCCTTCCTCATCTGCTATGTAGCATTGTTTACTTTTCTTGAATCTATATTTGTTCTGGTTAGGCTTAAAATATTTCTTATGTAGTACCCCTACTCATTTGAACTTATTAGACTCATATTTTATTATTATTTACTTTCAATGGATACATTACCATGATGTGTTTTTCAAACTTATATGACATTATTTCATGCTTTATCTGGATATGAGATGCACAATTTATTTGCAGTATTTCAGTACTTGTGAATTATGGTATTTTATGGATTATTGCTATCTACTGACATTTTACTTTATCTATGCAATGTGTAATTATATGTTGTGTGTCTGCAAGTGTATTGGATGCAAGGGGACGGTTTTCCTTCACTCACTCCGATGAGACGGAACGTCATGATTCTCCTTCATCGGTGTGTATGCCGTGTTTTTTATATTGTATATATGCATGTGTTGTTCGGTGATGCAGGATATTACAGGTACAAGTACCGGGTAGGTACAGTGTATCGTCTCCACTTGGCTTCACAGGTCTGAGCGTGCCTTATATTTTCTGATGGAAGTGGAGGAGGTAGTAGTTGACCCTATTTTACCTAGTTACACTCTTATGAGTGTCGTCAGTTGGTCGTCCTGTCAGTTTGTTCGGCCTTCGTATTTTGTCGTTTGATCTTTTATGAGTATTTGCTTGAGGTTTGTTCAGTTTGAGTGTTTTAATGTATTTGATTAATTAATTAAATTTATGGAGTTATCTCATAGTTGGTATTTTTGAATTATGTATTTTATGCATTGAGATTATTAATTTAATTAATTAAAAGAAAATATTAAATTAAGTTGCAAGCTGCATGATATTGGAAATATATTTTATTTAAATTTTAGTGAAAAATAAATTAGATTAATTTTATTTATTATTTCCTAGAATTTTAAATAAATAAAAGAATAAAAGAATAAATAAATGAATAAAAGAATTAATTAGAATTAAAGCATTGCTTTGATTTCTTTATTTATAAAATTAATTAATTTGCATGAGAAAAGAAAAGAAGGAAAAATATTTTTTAATTATTGCATGTTAACTTATCCTTTGTTAGAAAATTAGAAAATAAAATAAAATTGTTTTTATTACTAAAATTAAACATTAGGGTTTTTTGGGAAAAATATATGCAGCCTAGAATTTTAGTTAAAAAAGGGGAAAAGATCTTTATTTTTGGGGGAGACACAGGAAACAGGTCAGGGATTTAGGTGAAGAGAAATTTATTTGGAAGCTTGTTGAAGGATTGGTTCTCTTCTACAAATTTCTTCCAGGAAAGCTATACCAGGTTGGGTGGCTTCGTTTGATTATTTGTTTTAAAGAAAATATTTTATTTCTTTCTTCTTTCTGAATGATGTGTGTGTTAAGATGCTTGTCAAATCTAAAATCATGTCTGATTATTTCTTGTTCTTGGCTAAAGTCCATTCCTAAAGTTAATTTTTAGTTATGGAAAGAAGTTATTTTCTAGGTGTTTTAGATTAAATTTTGAGAAAATTGGGAAAAGTTAATATGGCAAATTTTGCCAAGGATTTTTATTGTGCATGAAAATTGCAAGATTTGGGAGGAATGGGATTTACCAGAGAAGATATTCCCTTTTGTTTGATTTTTGTTTTGATATTTGGCTATGGCAGTCCTTTTTAATATTTGTGTATCTCTGTGATATTATTAGTTATTATAGAAATAAATTTAATCATTAATTAAATTTATTGTGTTATTATAAGTTAAGGGAAATTATTTTATTATATTATTTTGGAGAAATTATGTATTGATTAATTTCCTTGGAAATAAATTGGTTTGGAAATAAATTCTAGTTGAAAATTAAATTTACTTTTTTTTTTGGTTATTATGAATTTTAAAAAAAATAATAATAAAAAAAAATACCAATTGGTAGCCACTACCAGCGGTAGTACGGCTACCATACGGTAGCAGTACTGTCGATGGTAGTATGATAATGGCGATAGCATCTGCTATCTTAAGGTAGCAGTGCTACCAGCGGTAGCATGTGCTACCTACGGTAGTACGTGTTACCGTGCAGGGAGCAGGGGTATGTAAAATTGATTTCACTACTTCCTAGTATTTCGTGCAGTCCGAAACATGGTATTTTGGATTTCTGTGCGAGTTTATCAAATTTTCTTTTTTTAAAATTAATTTGTTATATATATGATATATGTATATATATATATATATATTCATATATAGGCTTTTTTATTATGGGCATTATGTTATTTAATATTATTTTAATACTGTGGAAATTAATTCATATGTTTATATATATATATATATATATTGTAATATGATTATATATATATATATAATATATATATATATATATATATATATATATATATAATTATTTCAGAGTTAGGTTATTTCCAGAAAAGCTTATAATTTTAGATTCTATAATTGTGCTTAGAAATACATTAGGAGATTAATTTTATGTGATTTTATTTTAACCTTATTTGACAAATAACAACATTGATTTTCTTGTATTAATATAGTTGTATTTTCGTATTTTCTAGAAAAATCTTTAATTGCAAGTATTTTATGGTTTTGGCAATTTAAAGAAAAGATTGTCTGTATTAGGATCTTGTGTAAATGGTGTTTGCAGTCAAGTTTAATTTTGTTGTAATTCTGGTTGAGTTGTCATTATGTCATATGTTGTTATATCTCCTTGGTCAGGTGTTGTTGTGTAACCTTGTTGATATGAGCCATTGTGTGTTTTGTTCCAAATGGTCAATCCTGGGTTAGTAATTGTGTATCCTTCACCTGTGGTTTGTCAGGATTAGTTATGGCTATCTATTTCACCATAGAGTTCTCATAGAGAGACCATTCCTGTTAGTGTCCTATGAGAGAGAGAGTGGATTTCGAGCGGGGGCCGCGCTCGAAGTGGATGGCAGGATAACCCGTTGAAAGTCGGTTAAGAAGTGATAACCTAATAATTGATTAGGGGGTGCGTAGATTAAATATTAATTAAGATAATGTACCTCATGCATAGGTGAGTGCTATTACAGGGCTCATAATGTTGCAAGAAGGCCTGGAATGTCAAACTTACCACCTTGTCTTCACGAAAGGATTTGGTATGGTCCGCATGAGACTTAGATGGAGTCGAAGGTTTAGGAGAGGTTACCAGGATAACCCAAGATGGGGGTCGGTACCTATGGAGGCCTACCAGGGTAACCACTGTAAGCCATGTGATGACACTCTCTCCTTAGAGTCACTAGTGTTTGTGAGTTGAGTCTCATGGATGTTTGCAGAGTCATGTAGTTCTTTTAAACTTGTCTTATTTTGCTTGCTTGAGGGTTTTCTACTATCTCCTAGCATGGTGGGGTGGTTCCATTTTGGGATCACATGGTCAAGTGGTAGTGCCACTTCCCATCGGATGTTCTAGATTGTATCTTCAGGCGAGGAAAGGCTTCGTTGGTGTTCTTGGTTTGTGGTTCATGTACCAACTCATGTTCATGATCATTGTTCAGTTGAAACCTTCTGGTCATTGTATCAAACTTTTATGTAACCTTGATATTGTAACTTTTGGATTCCATGGTATTTTTGGGAAACTATTTCATCTTCACTTAGAAATCCTCCACAACAAGTTTTCATATCTTACCTGGTAACCATCAAGTTTAGCAATTTTGACAGTAGGGTCACCTTCATTCATAGTTTGCAATTTGTCCCACATAACCTTTGTCGATGATTTATCAGTCAATCCCATGATCTGCTAATCAGTAAGTGCACACAAGAGGGCTTGTCTAGCTCTGCAATCATTTTCAATATTCTTATCTAAGTCTGTAGGAGTAAGATTACCAGATGCCGAATCATAAGGTGTGCATCCTTTCTCAATGATCTCCCAAATATCCTTTCTAAGACATCTAAGATGAGTCTCCATTCAAATTTTCCACATCCCATAATTTGTTCCATCAAGCTTAGGGATTTCTCTTTTGAAAATAATTGTCGGTGGATTAGAAGTGTTAGTTGTCATAGGATCTAACTCAAGTGGTTAAGCTTTTGCAAAAGAGGACCAAAGCTCTGATACCAATTATTAGGATAACTGGTGAACAACTGAGAGGGGGGGGTGAATCAGTTGTTAACAGTTATAACATTTAATCCACAATAGAACCTTAAAACAGAGCACATAAACATGTTAGAGTAATTGGGTCTTTACTTGATTAATTAAACATTATTTGTTTAATTCTTTAAGTTTCCAATTATCTTTTTACACTTAAGCTAACATTAGGTGCATATAATTAATTATTTTAATTAATTATTATGTGCAAACCTAGGGTTTTCCCTTTTTAGGGTTTCTTGACCTATTAGAGGTTACTATTTCTTTTCATTGTATCATCTTTTCAATATACATTTTTCTGGTGAATTGGAGCTCTCTTTTTTGGAGAATATTTTTCCTATGTTTTTCTTGTTCTTCAGATTTTGCTTCATTGCTTCTCCTTGTAACAGGTTATTCGGCTTGTAGAAGATCTTCAGGCTATTGTGGAGTTGTATTTCTCAACTCCTATATGGTATTAGAGCTCAGATCTGCAGCTACCTGTTCCTGTTTTTTGAGAATTTTAGATTTGAAGCAGATCTGGGGTTTCAGGCATTTTTTTATGTGCTTAGGGTTAAGGTTTTTTTTTCTGAGCACTTTGGGCCTAAACGGACCTCACCATCATGCTCAGAAGACCCAAAAACCCCTATAGTCATATAAAATTTGTCCATTTTTGACCCCTGAGCATCTGGGTGATTTTTTTTCTCTCCAAGCCAGGCCGTACGATCCTGGCACACAAATCGAGAAGAAAAATTGAAGAAAAAAAAATTACCTTTTTATGGCATGCAGGCCGAATTGTTTTGATTTTTCAAAAAAAAATTCGAAAAAAAAATCAATCAAATAAAAAAAAACGCATTAAAAAAAGGAGTTTTTTTTAAACCCAAATTGTAGGGTACCGGACCTGATAGTCCGGCGCCGTACGGACCTGTCAGGCCGGCCCCACTGGTGCCGCCATCCATGCCATCCTCTTCACCCATGGAGTCCTCACCGCCCATGCCATCCTCACCGCCTGTGCAATCCTCACCGCCGGCCACTACTCCGTCTCCCGCCGACGCCTTTCCTTCCTCTCCGGCCACAACTCCGATCGCCGCTCCCGCCCCGCCAGCGAGCCACCACCGTCGTCTGAGCTCCGCTCCGCCCCAGCACCACCTCTGCCTAGCCCGATCACCACCTACGCCCGACCCGAGCGCCACCTCCGCCCGGCCCGAGCCCCACCTCCGCCTGGAGCACAACCAATCCCTCCTCTCTAGTCTTTTTGAGAGGGGGTTGGTTTTTTGGGCCTAGATCATGCATCCATAGTCAGATTTTGGTGAACAAATAGGTGTTGGAAAGGTGATTCTGAGTCGGACCTCGTGGTGGTGGATTTTTTTCCTGTATCTATTGTTTGACTATGTTTTTGACCAGTCAAAGTCGGGCTTCTTTTTTGCACTTCTGGGGCCATAGAATGGGCAAACGGACTCCATTTTTTGAAAATGAATAGGCATTGGAAAGCTCTCAGCATGCTCTATTCATATTTGTGATATTTTTTCTCATAATTTTCACCAGGTACATGAGATATCAGTTTGAAGTTTTTTTCCTTATGCACTACTTCCTTCTCAGTACTATGTACTAGGGTTTGGGTTTCTCCATTATGGGGGGGTGTTTTTTTTCTTGCTTTCTATCATTTATATCAGAAATTAGGAACACCTAAACTCTCAAAACAAACAAACCCTTCTGCATCTTCTGTCTATTCTGAAAGATCACATAATAAAAGAAACCAACAAGCAAGTGTAGGTGCAAAGTTCTTTTCTTTGTTCTCATGGCAAATCCTTCAGTTGAGTTGTTGACTTCACACACCTATCACACCTGGAAGCCCTGCATCACAAGGCTTCTCCGGTCATGAGGGTTGTGGGCTACATTGGATGAGGTTCAGCCAGACCTTCACTGTCCTTATGAGGTTCTTATGTACCGGAACAAGCTGGATGAGGCCATGGGTTTGATCGCTTTGCATGTCTCCGACAGTCTTCTGTTTCACCTTGATGAGTTGCTTACTCCTCGAGATATGTGGTTGAAGTTTGATTCTCTCTTCGGGAGGGTCAATGAGATTCGGGCATTATAGATTGAGGCAGAGTTGACTTCATTATTACCTGATACCTTTCCCACTATTGAGGATTTTTTGAACAAATTCAAGACTACTAGATCTATTCTTCAGGGATGTGGAAAGAACAAGACCGATACAAAGTGCATTCATTTGATTCTTTCGAAGCTTTGGGGTTCCTTTCAATTTTTTGCCTCTGCTTTCTACTCCACCATGGATGGTTTGGGTACTAATTTCACCATGCCAAGCTTTGATGTCTTTTGTGAGCGCTTGTCTCGTGAGCAATCTCATCTTTCTCAGTTGGATACGCTCTCAGGCTCCAAGAACAAAGCATTGGTTGCTCAATCCTCTAAGGAGAAGGACAAATAGAAGCAAAAACCAAAGCAGAAAAAACCTTCTGCAGGTAGTGAGAATTCCTCCAAGCCTGCTCCTAAATCTGATTCAAAACTTGTTCCTCCCAAACAAGGGAAATCTTCACAGTCTGGTGAGTCTTCCTCCAAGACTAAGAAGAAATCATTAGACACTTGCAGTTTTTGTGGAAAGGATGGACATCCAGTTTCCAGGTGTTGGAAATGATTAGAGGCTTTAGAGGAAGCCATGCAACAACATCACATTTCCTCACCTCGGGCATCTTCTCCTTCCACAGGGAAAGGTCATGCTCTCACTGCTAGAGCTTCGACCTCTGGGTCCACTTGGATTCTAGATTCTGGTGCTTCTCACCATATGACACACACTCAGCAGTTGGTTACTTCTCTTGCCTCTTGTGGTATTTCACAGATTGCAGTGGGTGACTCAGTTCAGCTTTCCATCTTGGGTTTAGGTTCTGTCTCTTTGGATGGGGGTACTCTACAGGATGTTCTAGTTGTCCCTGACATCTCGACGAACCTCCTATCCATTTATCAGATTTGTCACTCTGGCTCTGGTAAGATAGTTGAGTTCTCACCACATGATGTGGTTATTCGGGACCTCCATGACCCTGATTTGGTTGTGGCTTCTGGTAGTGTGGATTCTGCATCTCGTCTCTATAGATTTGATGAATTTGAGCCCTCTTCGGGTACAGGTTCATCTCTCATAGCACATGCAGATTCAGTGAGTAAGCTTTGGCATGAGCGATTGGGCCATGTCAATTACAGATATCTTCAACAGATGAGTACACAGGCACTTGTTCTTGGGCTCCCACAAATTTCCTACACTGATGGTGTTTGTCATGGTTGTGTTCTTAGCAAGCATCACAGAGATCCCTTTCCGAAAGGGAGAGCCTCTCGTGCTTTGGCACCCTTGGAGTTGATTCACAGTGATCTCATGTCATTTCCCACTCTTTCTTTTTTAGGGGCCAAGTATGTACTCACGTTTATTGATGACTTCTCCAGATGCACATGGGTGTACTTTCTTAAGTACAAGTCTGATGTCTTTGATTCATTTCGAATCTTCAAGACATTTGTCGAGAAGTAGTCTGGCTGTTCTATTCAGCGAATACGTACAGATAATGGGGGGGAGTATGTGAATCAGGCTTTTAGAGATTTTTGCACTGAGCATGGTTTGCAGCATCAGTTTACTGTTCCCTACACCCCTCAGCAGAATGGTGTCGCTGAACGCAAGAACAAAACTTTACGAGAGATGGTGAATTGTATGATTCAGTCCAGGTCCATGGATTCATCTTTTTGGGCTGAGGCAATCAATTGTGCCAACTATATTTAGAATCAGATGTCTCACAAGGCTATTCGACATATGACTCTTAAGGAGGCTTGGTCTCATGACAAGCCTGATGTTTCCTTCTTTCGGGTATTTGGTAGTGAGGCATGGGCCTTTATTCCTGATGCTCAGAGGAAAGCCATGGAGCGGAAGAGCCGACCACTCATTTTTGTTGGCTATTGTGAGAATGTTAAGGCATACAGGTTATTTGATCCTAATTCCAGAGAGGTCTTGTTTCGACGGGATGTTCAGTTTGATGAGCGTCTTCCCACAGTGGATACCCTGACTCTAGTGTCTATTCCTCTACCTACTCCGGCCACTGCACCACTTCAGGATCTTTTTGAGGATGATTCTGATGATGGTGTTGATGATCCACCATCCCCACATCCACCTGCTCCACCTCAGATGCCCAAGTGGGCTCGCCTTACTATTGCAGCGACAGGTCCTCTGGCCGGTGACCCTTCACATACTCATCGCACTCGTTCTCACATAGTGGGTTCTAGTCTTTTGAGTCATGCTATTTCAGATGATCCTCAGAAGTTTTCAGAGGTGACAAGTCACCTTGAGTGGGATTGTGCTATGGAGGAGGAGTATTCTTCTTTGTTTAGGAATCATACATGGGATCTCTGTCCTCTTCCTAAGGGCAGAAAGATGGTTAGGTGTCGCTGGTTGTATCGCACTAAATATGTTGCTGATGGTTCCATTGATAAGTACAAGGCACATCTTGTTGCGAAGGTTTTTTCATAGGTTGAGGGTATTGATTACTCCGAGACATTTGCCCCTGTAGCCAAGATGAATTCCATTCGCTTTGTACTCTCTCTTGCAGCTTCTCAGCGTTGGCCTATTTTTCAGATGGATGTGAAGAGTGCCTTCTTGCATGGGGATCTACAGGAGGAAATCTACATGGAACAACCTCAGGGATTTGTGTAGGATAGTTCTTTGGTTTGCAGACTTCGGCGTTCATTGTATGGTCTCAAACAGGCCCCTCGGGCTTGGTATGAGAAGATGGACTCTTTCTTGCTCTCCATTGGGTTCTCTCGCAGTCATTCTGATCACACTGTCTACATTCAGCTTCTTGAGGGTGACATTTTGGTTCTTGTGCTATATGTTGGTGATCTTCTCATCACGGGTAGCTCATCCTCTATTATTCAGCATATTCAGCGTGCCTTGATGGATCAGTTTGAGATGATAGATCTCGGTCTCTTGCACTATTTCCTTGGTCTTCAGGTGATTCAATCTTCTGATGGGATCTCTCTCTACCAGCAGAAGTATGCTCTTGACATGCTTCAGCGCTTCGGCATACTTGATTGCAAGCCTACTCCCACACCATTTCAGTCAAGGGTTGTTTTGACCACAACTTGTCCCACTCCTTCAGTCAATTCTACACTTTACAGGCAGTTGGTTGGCAGTTTGTTGTACCTAACTCACACCCGTCCTGATATTTCCTTTGCGGTTGGTCTTGTCTCTCTCTTCTCCCATGATCCTCATGAGAGTCATTGGCAAGCTACCAAACGTATTTTGAGGTACATTCAGGGCACTAGTTCTCATGGCATTCATTATACATCAGGGGAACCACACATTGTTGGCTACACTGACTCAGATTGGGTTGGTGATGTCACTGATCGAAAGTCTACTTCCGGCTTTATTTTCTGTCTTGGCTCTGGTCTTATCACATGGTCTTGCAAGAAGCAGACTGCTCATGCATTATCATCTACAGAGGCTGAGTACCGCTCTGTTGTTCTCGCTAGTCAGGAGATCCTATGGCTTCGACAGTTGATGACTGAGTTTGGTTTTCCTCCTGATAGTCCCACTGTTCTTTGGTGTGACAATCAAAGTGATATTCATATATCCTACAACCTGGTCGAGCATCAGCGGATGAAGCACATTGATCTTCACATGCATTTCATCCATCAGTTGATTCAGGATGGTGTTCTCATTCTGGAATACATTCCCACTTCTGAGCAGGTTGCAGACATCTTCACGAAACCTTTTGCATCACCACGCTATCTTCAGTTGTGCTCTATGCTCGGGGTGAAGGAAGTTGTCCTTGGGGGGTCTTTATGAGACCTTCCTTCCTTCTTCTTCTTTCAGCATGTTCTTTTATCTCTTTTTGGAGAGGAGTTTTTTCCTACTGGGTTTTCTCCTTTGTCTCTATTTCATAGAGATTTCATTGTATTTGGGTACCTGATCAGGCCTTGTTGCCGGGACCCTTCTTTCATGCTTTCAGTAGTTGTTCTAGGTTTTAGCTTCTCCCTAGGTCTAGCTTAAGGGGGGGTGTTAGAGTAATTGGGTCTTTACTTGATTAATTAAACATTATTTGTTTAATTCTTTAAGTTTCCAATTATCTTTTTACACTTAAGCTAACATTAGGTGCATATAATTAATTATTATGTGCAAGCCTAGGGTTTTCCCTTTTTAGGGTTTCTTGACCTATTAGAGGTTACTATTTCTTTTTATTGTATCATCTTTTCAATATACATTTTTTTGGTGAATTGGAGCTCTCTTTTTTGGAGAATATTTTTCCTGTGTTTTTCTTGTTCTTCAGATTTTGCTTCATTGCTTCTCCTTGTAACAGGTTATTCGGCTTGTAGAAGATCTTCAGGCTACTGTGGGGTTGTATTTCTCAACTCCTATAAAACATTCAAATATCGGTAAAGCAGAAACAGATGTCAGTAGACACAGATATGCGTAAACAATGTAACTCAACAATTAAACAAATAATCAATGCAAATCAACCATGCCACATAACACCATGATTTGTACATGGAAAACTTGGAAAGGGAAAAACCACGGTGGGAAGCCTACCAATAGTCAAATGATACTTCTGCAGAAAGTATGTGATACAATGAGGGGCCTGCACATGCAGGAAGGCACACTGCCTAGAGCATACTGCTCATTACAAAAGAGTCTCACTGACTACAAAGGTTAAAACCATCTCAAGATAAATAGACAACAATCCAATAAAGTGAACTGCTAGAGATAACATCTACCATGCCTGATTACAGTCTCGATTAAACTCAATACCGGTGGCCTTTGACCTCTTCCTTAATCCCAATTCGATCACCTATGATCGACTTGATCCTTCGCATATGATATTACAATTCATGACCACGATACACCTTTTTTTTCACACCGTGATCTACAATGATATCTTACATTCATTTATACCAACCCTAAGACCTAAACCAATTAGGTCAGCCACCTAAAAGATATTATAATAAGATCATTACATAATTCCATATTACAATGATATGTCATGTCGGCTTAAGACCAAAACAACAATAACAAATACATAAATCCTCCTGAAACATCCCGATAATGTGTAGAGTACACATTATCATGATATCGGTCCATAACCTAGATAGGCACCGGACCTATTCTGGGTCCACCATGCCAAAGCAATATCTTCAAGCAGTTGAAGCACGATCAAAGAACATCTTCAGCATCCTAAAATCCATCTAGAAGCTGCACCAACACCACTTATGCATGTTGTCATGATTCCTCAATGAAAGCTCTGTCAATAAAGCCTTAAACCAATGTCGGTAAGGGTTTATAAGAGTGTATGATAGTATCCAATACCAAGCCAATACCAACTGACCAAAACATGCTCCAAAAGCACGTATCACATGTAACCAATCACATTCCATAGATCCAAACATGTCGGAAGTGTCCAACAGATAATCTCTTATGTCGGTAACACTAGATCTTCTACTAGTAACCAAAACCTATTTGTCGGTAACCATCCATAATAGCTAGTGTTGACATAAATGACAAAACATCAATGTGACACATAATCAATTCATCCATAATGCCAACACTTTTTATGATGACACTCGTTATGTTATCCTGGGACTTGTTTTAATGTCATTTTCTTGTTATTATTTTTTGAGGGTTTGTTATTATGTCATCAAGAATTGTTATGTGATTATATATAGGACTTTTTATTATGTCATTTTGTTTCTATTATGATATTAGGTCTTTTTATGTGATTTGGCTCCCTTTAGTGATTATATATGTGATGTTGTTTTGTGATTTGGTGCCCTCTAGTGATTATATATGATCTATTTATGACTTTATATTTTAACATTGTGATTGATCATCTTATAGTGCAATAGTTTATAATTCAATAAAATAATTATCCCAATTTATAATAACATCCTATTCTTAAAATAATAATAAAATCAAGAACTTACAATTAATATATGAAGAGATTGCGATAAAATAAATATATCATAAAAAATTAGAATGATTGTAACACAATTACAATGTGCACAAAATAACATTAAGAAGAAGATAACTAATACAATGTTGTTTATGAAACCAAAATTGTATCAAATGTAGACAAATACAATGTTAAAGGGACAAAGAAAAACAATTATCATAATTAAATATAAAAGAGTTCACACAATTTACACAAACTTACATGCATATAAATTTGATTCAACCTAATGTACCATCTGCATCCTCTCTCTTCTACAATGTGTCTATGATTGCCTCGTGCTCTTCTACTGAAAGTGTTTGCAATACCTTATTAGTAGGTCTACCTTTGTATCTTTCTAATTTGATGTTTGTTGCCACCACCAAATGAGAATAGTTTATAATCTTATTTTCTGATTGGTAGTCTTCATAAGCTGGTAAGCCATTCCTTCTTGTTAAGTATTTGCGTAGCCATGTGTCTATTGTCCTCAAAATTTGATTCCCTTCAATGTCCTTAGAATAATATGATTTAAACTGGGTGTCGAGAAGACATCAAAGACAAGGAAATTCCAGATACAACATATGACAAGGTTTGATTAGACCTTCTACACTTCGGGCTTCCTTAGAGCCCAGGTGGGTATACCTTTGTGAATTAACTTCACACTTTCAAACAATAAACCCACAGCAAACCAGTCTAGAAAACCAGTGGATTTATTCACCTTGAAATCAACTGAAAACAAAGAATGGAAATTATACTTAACTTCTACATTTTTGATCAACAAAGTATGCAATAAACAACCTTGATTAATACTAGTGCCTTATCCAGAGTTACAGAGTCACCTAAACTCAAATAAAACCCCTGAAACAATATATCTTTATGCTTCCCGTCAGCTTGGTTTCCACTTATCCTTATACATGCCTGACACATACAAGAATTCAATCATTCTAGACTAAGCTATGGTCCTCAAAATTCAAAGTTCCTTCCAAAGAATTTACTAGTATGAGTGATCCCGCGTATTTAATTTCCCTCCTAAAGAGAAAAGCTAACAAACACTTATACTGAGATTGCTTTGCAATTCCATTCAAACTAAACAACCCTGGATTATTCAGAATAAAGACAATAAATAAATTTGTGAATAAACTTGAAGACAACACAAATCTTTACTCAAAACCGATGGCCTATATATTGATATTCATTTCAAGAAATATTACAAGAAATTCTGATTCTCCATTGAACTTTGGAAAGACTCAGATAAATTTCTGCAGCATTTTCTTACTAAAATTTGTGATCCTTTTCCTCTAGTCCTGGTATCCATTTATAACAACATGGATGCACAAAGCTTTGGACTTCTCGAGGAGAGTTTGTTACAATTATTTCAAAAATTGAAGAGATTACAATTTTTGTGTAAAAGCAGTTATGCGCTCTTTTCAGCCTCTGCAGTTTGGTCAACGGGATGTTCGGTTGCAACCTCTTCTATCTTTTCAGGGGCGCTCTCCAACTACTCCGGATCATGGGTGGAATATTTAACTTCCCACTCACTATATGTCTCCTCTATCGGCCATGAAAAATTAATCACATCATCTTTAATTTTAGTCAACCTTTTCCAAGAATTTCTCAGTTTGTTGACTTCTAAATTAAGAAAACCATAATGTGATTTAATTTTTTCTATT
Source organism: Cryptomeria japonica (assembly GCF_030272615.1). Classification (NCBI taxonomy): domain Eukaryota; kingdom Viridiplantae; phylum Streptophyta; class Pinopsida; order Cupressales; family Cupressaceae; genus Cryptomeria; species Cryptomeria japonica. The sequence continues at coordinate 41,081,307 of NC_081406.1, read as the reverse complement.
TCCTGTATTGTTATAACAAAGAAAGAGGTATCATCAAGATCAATGATTCCCTTAACCCTTGCTGACAATTTGCCTTCTATCTCTTTAAGCCATATTTGCTTGTCCTTCAACTGATCCGGATTGGCAAAAATTCTTGGGAGCAACTCAAAAACTTGATCAGTGTATTCCTTCTTACATAAATTGACCTTTCTATCCACATTATCTACATCTGCTGCCAATTGCATTAAAACTTTAGCGACATCAAAAGTGGTTTTGATAATGGGATTGGCTCTCGCTTCATCATAGGATACACACATGAACTCTAGATCTTGCTCCCTAGGCCTCCATTTGTCAAAAATGGGTGTCAAAATGGCCTTATCTCTCCTCAGTTCATTCCATATCTCCATAACTTTTCCCACATTGTTGTGAAGCAATGAGGCATTTATCGTATCTGCAAAACTGGAGATTGTGGCCCTTACCTTTTCCTCATATTTTCCTGCATACAAAGCCTGAGCTTGTTTCAGGTTTTCTAGTTCTTGAGGAGTAATCTCAATCATTTGGGAGCTGGAAGGTGCTGGAGATAGTGGAAATTCGATGATACGGCTTGTAGGTGGAGGTCTTGTAGGAGAGGAGGAAATCATCAATGTTGAAGGCTCACCTTGTTGGTGTTGTCCCATCAACTGGCTTTGTAATCTAGCAATGATGCTATCTTTACCTCTCACCTCCTCCTTGGCATTATTGTAAGCCTTCAAAACTGTTTCCAACTTAATTTGGAGGGCCTCCTTTTCTTTGGCTTCCTTTTCAGCCATTGCAACACTGAATTTTGCAGTTTCTAGCACAGTGCTAGCAGCCTCTACTACCCCTGTACTCTGCACTCTTTTTACCATCAATCCACCAAGGTGACTTGACCCTGGGGTGTCTTTACTTTTCTTGCCCTCATTTCTCTTGAGGGACCACATAACTAGTGCAGCATTATCCTTACTGAATGTAACCCCTTCCATGGGTTTAGTTTCTTTTCTTACTGCATCTAGCACCAGAGTATTAGCAATATCCCACTCTGGTAAGATGAGCACTCCAGCTTGTGCTACTAGATCTCTTCCCTGTTCAGGAGTGATGGTTTTGAATTCTTCCATCATCTCCTATTTTATTTCTTCCTCCACTGAGGCTGGGTCTTTATCAGGCTGCTCAACCTTCCTTGTCTCACATCTAGCATTATATCTATTTATATGTTGTTTCCAAATGAACTGCATGAATGTTTCTGATGTAACAAAGTTGTCATCAGCTAAAAAGGCATTACTTGCCTTTTTTATCTCAGGATCCCACTCTTGGCATTTAAGTTCAGTAGAAGTGATGTCCATTTTAGCATCAATGGGCTCTTCTGGCATTCCCTCCTCCACTTCATCATAGGTGTATGCGATTTCACCCAAGCTACCCAACTGCAAGAGGTATTCGGCTGCTGCTTGTTCATCTCCTATATGGATAGGGGATTGGGATGGGGAATACAAAGGTGTATCTAATTGCACTTCCTTCCCCACCCTTTGCTTCTTTGGGCTATCCTGGATGTGAATGACATCTTGTACCTTCCTCTTTCCTTTGGATGTGGAGGGCTCCCCTGTTGTAGGCACTAGCATACTGTAACCTGATTTCTTGTGCAATGTGTAATCACCGGGAGGAATTGCTTTGGTGGAAGCTGATTTGCTCAGGATCATTCTAGCCTTTTCAGGGTTACTCTTAATCACAGCTTCCCTCTTCTCCTTCAGTGTTTGCATCACATCTTCAAAACAAACAATCAAAAATTTTATTTTTTCTTCCAATGGGAAGAAGCTAGACAATGGGTCATAGCTAGCATCAAATTGATGCACAAAATCCAAGGCTTTCTTGTAAGCCATCCACTTTTCTTTCCTTAATTCCTGCTCATCCAAATCAAATTCATTTCTGATGAGGTCTTCAGGAAATTAGAATTGATGAGGCCTACCTCTGCATGCTACCTTCTTCCTGAACATACCATTGAAGAAGTCCTCTGGATCAGCACACCTGGACACTGCAGTGGATAAATGGTAAGGTTTGAGGAAATCCTCAAAGCAATTCCAGCCTCCTTTTGTAATTACGAATTGGTGGGCTATGGTAGCTGCAGGGAAAATAGTCCCTTTACCTCTGCCTATTAACTCTACCTCTTGTAGGCCACCAATCTGCCTAAGAATCTCAGCTATTCCCACTTTGAGAGGGACCTGGTAAGGTAACAAAAATGGAGTACCCCTGAAACCAAAAACTCTGAAAACCGTGGAGACTGGATATAAATACATATCGCCCCAGTTATGAACAATTTTGATGTTCTCTGCGAATTCTTTTGGCCTTATGAACTCCAGAAGAACCTTGGGGACTCTTGGGTTATCAGAGCAAAGGAGAGTCCTTATTTTAGATGCAAAATATTTATCAAACTTTAGGAAACTAGCATCCTCTCTGTCCCATGACAACACAGTGCTCCATAATTGTACTGGCATTTTCTCTCCTTCCTTCTCTTTAACCAGGTCTAATCCACTGGCGAAATAATCACCACCTTTGAAGAGAAAAAGGTGCATTAAGAGTGAATACCATCCGAAAGGTCTATCCACCTTTCCATTTTTTATTCCTATCAACCCTCCATGGATAGCATCGGCAATAAAAGAAGCATAGTCGAATGTAATAGCAAGAGAAGGATTCAAAATCTGAACAATCATCAGCAAGTAATGATTTGGCATACTTGCTTCAGCATCCTCTCCTAGAACCTGGTAAAGTGCCCAATATGTTCCTTTAGCCCTCAAGGTAAACATACTCAATGAAAATGGCTTTTGTGTGTTGGGCCCTACAACTGCTAACCCTCCTACTTTCAGAAAAAGTTCTTTAAGAGGCCCATTCCTGAGATGACTCCTCTGTGCACTGTACACTTGGGCTAGTGATGTGAAATTTATGGGTTCCAGGAAGTTTGTGAACTCATTGAGCCCAAATGCTGTCCTTAATTCTTCCGCATTAATTTCCACAAGGGTTTTCCCATTTACATCCCGGATGCATCTTGTGACTGGATCATAATTCAATGCCATTTGGGTTAGCAGGTCTGTATCCATGAATACTCCTGGGACTACTAATTTCCCAACATCTAGTTCCCAAATACTATTTTGAGGAGCAGGAGAATTTCTCATTCCAAATCCGACTCTAAACAGCCCCAACCCGGACAGTCCAACCCGTGGGTCTCTCAGCCAATTACCTTTGTCATACAACCCTTCTCCTATCTTCAGACGGGGAGCCCTGGGCACTAACTCTTTGGCCTTTGATGCCTGGTTAGTTGACAACGTCAACTATTCTAAAAAATCATCACATACACTTCTTTCTAAATAATTAACCTTGCCGGAAAATTCCCTTTTAGGAGCCATTTAAAAATGCAAGAAAATGAATGTCACTCTTGAACAATCCTGCAACACGAGAATGATTCTACTTAAAACACCATACAAGAATTGCTACAAAGTATGAGAGAACCTGATGCTTGCTTGAAATTTTCTCTGCAACTGAACCGCTTGCTTTGTATCTGAAAAAGATAACTCTGCGTCTGCTCTTCTGCAAAATCTTTTAAAAGATATCTTTACTAGGTTGTTAGGAAATCAAATACTTGTACTTAGGGCCTTAACTATAACATTGATTCTGCATGCTTCGGTTGTCCCTTCAAAATTGAATTCATACGAGAATTCGTATTTTTCGCTCCAATGGGTCATAACATTCCTGCAAGTGTTTCACTGTTACCTTTCGTTACTGACGGCTTTGTCTTTAGTCTGGGTCCCGCTTTTCTATTGGCTACATAATACCACGCGGCACCCAACCATTGGCCTTAAAAATCCCTTCGCATTCCACTTGATACTGACCGCGTGTCTTTCTTTATACTGTGACGGGCTCACTTTTTGACCATGTCATCATCATGACACGTGGACGGTCCTCATTAATTCTCGCTATTTCGCGGGCCTAAAGGGTGAGCATTTTACCTTTGCAAAATAGCGTGGACCGTCGGATCATCCCTACAGTTAATCGGCATTTAATCCTCTGAAAAAAGCTTTCAGGAATGGTGGGCCCGCGGACACGTTACTAACACCTGGCATCCAGTCACCTACGGTGCTAACTTGTCATTTTCTCATTTGCCCAAAAGAAACTACGAGGGGCCCCACTTTCATCTCAACAGGTCTATCTCTCATGTCATCATCATGACATGTGGACGGCTCTCGTTAATTCTCGCTATTTCATGGGCCTAAAGGGTGAGCATTTTACCCTTGCAAAATAGCGCGGGCCGTTGGATCATCTCTGTAGTTAATCACTAATTAATCCTTTGAAAAGGTTCTTAGGAATGGTGGGCCCACGGACACGTCACTAACACCTGGCGCCTCGTCACTTTCGGAGCTGACTTGTCACTCTGTCATTTGCCAGAAGGAATCCACGGGGTCTCAATAGATTGTTAACAGTTGTACCTGCCAGGTCATCTCTGGGGCCCATTTCGAACCTTTAATCCTAACCCGCCGACTGTGGTGACTTGTGCCACGTGTTACCTTTTAATACGCCAGAAGAAAGCCACGGGGCTTCAACCACCTTTGACAGCTATACCCTTTACTTCCTCTGTCATGACACATGGACGGTCCTCGTTAATTCTCGCTATTTCGCGGGCCTAAAGGGTGAGCATTTTACCCTTGCGAAATAGCGCGGGCCGTTGGATCATCTCTCAAATCGATCACTAATTACTGGGCCCGACAACTTTAGAAGAAAAGCATACAAGGCATAAAATTTTCAAATAATCAACCTAACCGCCTAGGCAAATAGTAAGGGGGGACACTTCCACGACCCCACGACCCATATCTTAAGTGAATAAAGTAACAGAAAATTAGAAACCAGAGGGTTTAACAAAAGGATAAAATCTAAAAAATCAAAACCCTTAAACCCCTAAGGTTTAGAACAAAGCTAAAGCACTTGGGATTACACCCTACTCGAAGAAAAATTTAATGAACCATAGCCAATTATGGGAAAAGAAGAACCCAATTTTAAATAGTGATAATAGTGTCAACTACCACAACAGACCCAACTGGGTACTGAAAACCATCATCATCTACTTGATCACATATCAACTTTTTCTTAGGTTCTACATATCTAGCTAGCCAATACTCAACCTGCTCATCATTATCCTCAAGTGCAACAACAACATACACATGTCCTAGAAAACAAATTTAAGTACATGTAGAAATAAAACTCGTTAGAATTTATAATTCAAATACAATCATAAATTATATGACAATACATAAAAATATATAATTTAAAGTTATAAATAAGAAATTGAATTAAATTACCAAGTTGTATACGATCATAATCTTTTGATGCAAATGCACGATCTAGGTTTTCATTTCTTCTAACATTTTGATATTGTGTCTCACTAGGTGTTAAGGATTTGTGTTGCCATTCTTTGACCCATTTCCTATTCTCACATTCTTCCCATTCACCTGCAACACAAAATTGACAAAAACATGCAAGCTCTCTAGTCCATATAGTCCAAGTGTTAGAATTAGAACTCTTAAATGAATGTGATCTAGCTGACCCATTGATTGTATCACAATCATATCTTGGAAGGATATTCTCCTCTTTAACTAGCCAAAAGAAACGTCTAATTGTAGAGTTTTGACTTGATCCTATGGATAAAGTTGCACTACACCAATCCACAATTGCACTTGCATTTTTAAATTTAGCCTTTTCCTCGAATTTGAGTTGCTCTCTGCAAAGGGCTGTCTTACCACATGCACCGGCACCATCATGTTCTCATTTCCTATGTCCAGCCTCAAAAAAACTCTACATCTATTTGATATTAGTTTTCTTATGAATCCTACTCAACCAATAAAACATTCTAGCATTCTTGAATTGCCCTGTGCAATTATCTGACCATATTAGATGTTGTGTCATCTGAATTTCTCTCTCCCTCAAATTCTCAAAAATGGTCTTGAAGCAATACTGGACAAACTCAGATGAGTGTAATTTATTATCACTCATATAGAAATGGTACTCTCTCAAAATTTTACAATCCTCTTCGGTACTATCTGGTGCATGCCTATAGACAATATGAACAAAAATCGATACTTGCACTGAATTGTAGTATTGTGATTGGACCTCATCTTGTGGTGCAAGCGTGTAGTTCTCTGCAAAGTCAACGATCGAAAGTATACTACCAATGAGAAATGTATCCTTACATATTCAAAACTAACCATCGAGCCATCTAGCATTTTAAGAGTTTTTAACATATTTAAGTATGATCTTACTCTTAAATTCATTCATAAATGCATGAACACTAACTTTTTTAGTGATTAGATCGCACCGTCTTCCAACCTTTCCATCCTTCAGTGGATACTCAACAGTTTTAAATATTTTAACATCAACTAATTGTTGTCCAAAATCATTTGAAATATTTTCATGCAAACATTCATCCAACAATGCAAGATTGCCACATATATCACATACACCGGAAACACATGCATTGAAGAGAAAATATTGCTCATTTGGTGGGTTGAAAAACAAACTTGATATAAAATCCTTTATAGTTTCAGGTGGTATATTTATACCACATTCTTGTAACATTCCATTACTATGCATGGTAACACCAATATATCGAAATACATCATAATGGTAGCGAAATTGAACATGAGTTTTGCAACAACATGTGACTCTTTCCTTGTTAATTCAAACATACCAAGGTTTACACTTTTCAAAAGACCTTTGACAAATGCTAATAGTCAGCACCTTATCATCCAAAAAAAATTTGTAAAATTCAGTTTGAGTCATGTCCAATAGGTGTTTTGGATGTGGATCACGAATTTTTGACCCAACTCTTAATTTAAGAACATCTCTAACATTAGGTGATACTCGTATTATCGTGCTAGAATTTTTTGATCAAAGTTTTTGACTTCACAAGTAAGTTTCATATCAGACCTTGGTAGTCTACCACTAAAAGTCCACAAATTGTTTGTTGGATCACTTTCAAAATTAACTCTTCTTTTTACAGCTCTTGACAAAGTTTTACGATGAATATTAAGATATCCACTTATGATACTCATCATTCTTTTATCAAAATTTGTTTGTCTTACTAAAGCTATTGTTATTGTCCGTCGTGCCACATTTTTATCTTTAGAACGACTTTTCTTTCTGATTGTATCAAAGGTGCTAGCAACAGTCGATACAACTTGTTTTAAAGACTCATCCTTCTTCTTGGATTTGACATAAAAGCCTAACTTCTTCATCACTATTCGCATTTTAGTCATTGTAATTAGTTGTCCCATTAATTGAAATTGAAACCTAAATTTCTTATTATAAAAAAAATGTCTAAACAATCTATTTGCATGTGTCCTAATCTGTCTCCATGAAACCAAGCCAAGAAGGTTGTCTAGTACATCACTTTTAATTTCAAAATTTTCATTCATTTGATTATCATTCAAACATGTTTCATTTTCAATTGGTGTTTCCATGTCTACATCCACATTATTGGTTTTAGTTGCAGGTGGATTTTCAATTTCATTTGGAGTTTCAAATTCGGTTTCAATTTCAGTTTCAAGTTGAGATCTAGTTTCATTTGGGGTTTCAATTTGGATTTCAATTTCAGTTTCAACTTGAGTTCTAATTTCATTTGGGGTTTGATTTTCAATTGGCATTTGATTTAATAAGTAGCCTGCTTCTACTAAATCACCAATTTCTTCATGAGAAAAAATATAGGGTTGTGAAGACATACATGTATCCAATAATGGATTAAAAGATGCACCTAAATTAAATGGTTCTATTGTGTTTCCTTTGTCAGCATTTATGGTCTCATTGATGTTCTCCTCTTCTGAAATGATTGTGGAACTTGAAGCTCCTTGTCTCATTCTTGATCTTCTCTCTCGTTGACATATTGCCTCCTTCTTCCTATTTGCTGCAATCTCCTCAACTGTCAGAACCTTCCTTTGTCTCTTCTTGCGTTGATTTAATCCCATGGCTGCACCAAATTTTGAATTTGAATCAATCTCCTTACCAAATTGACAATAAGACAAAAAAAAGAATGATTAATCAAAACATTCTCTTTGCAGATCGCATCTATCAACCAATGATTGAAAAATCATTCAATCATTGGGATTTGTGCTTATGGGCCAGATTCTGGCCCAACGAATCTTTTCATAAACGGGTGCTCATTTTTTGAATTTAAAAAATGGGTGCTCGTTTGTTAAAATTAGGGGTGAGAAACAACTCTTAGCATTGTTTATGCTTCGGGATAGGCTTGGTCCCATCAAGCCTATGCTTGGACCTCCAAAAAATGGCTAAGGTAAAACGACATCAGATTTCTACCTTGGCCTAACTTTTTGAGGGCCTTTTTGATTGAATTTTTTGACGAAATGAAAACCCATTAGAATTTTCAGCGTCCTGATTTCAGAAATGTAAATTTCATAGTGATAAGATTATTTTTACTTTTTTTGTATTATTCATTAATCAAAAGTGGAACCTAAACCTAAAATACCAAGGTTCACTAAAACTTTAATAACTTTTTCTTTTTAAGATTTTAGAAAAATAAATTATATGACATCAATCTACATACAATTCTTTTGAATATTAAAAAAAAAAATTAAAAATATGAAATTTTCATCAAATTATGGTGGCCGTACACCCGATGTTTTGATAATATACTTTATTGTCAGTTAAAAATTAATAAAAAAATATATATTCAATAAAAAAATAAGCAAAAATATTCTCATCAATATTTTGGTATCTTAGGTATCGTTTCCCAGAAGGATTTGCAAAAATTTATGTATTTGCATAAAAAAAGGGTGGTCGTACACGTGTGGTATGGTCCTGAAACAAGCATTTTGAAAAACCGGTTTTTAAACATGCCTACTAAAAAGAAATTTCTACCATGTGGGTATTAAAATAAATTATATATTTGAAAATTAGACTCTGAGCACTACATTTTCTATTACTGAAGTTTTTTGAGATTCAATCTCTAAGTGCATCAAATTTTGACATCAATCGACAGAAAATTTGAAAAACAAAGAAAACACTTCCACTTTTTGCCCAAAAGTGGGACTCAACTTCTTGCAGCCACTCTGATATCATATTTGGAGGAGATGATGATGTATGTAATAAGTTTGTAGAAGAGATGCAAAGGGAATTTGAGATGTCTATGATAGGTGAACTATCATTTTTCGTTGGTCTTCAAGTTACACAATCAGAAAAAAAGGCATTTTCATTTCTCAAACCAAGTATATCAAAGAGATGTTGAAGAAATTTGAGATGGGTAACTCTAAATCAATTTCAACCCCTATGGCTACTATTTGTAAGTTAAACAAGGATGATGGATCTTTAGACATTGATCATAAACTGTATAGATCTATGATTGGAGGATTTTTGTATTTGACTACTTCAAGATCGGATATTATGTAGGTTGTTTGTTTAGTTGCCAGATTTCAAGCGAATCTTAAGAAATATCATGATCTAGTAGTAAAAAAGATATTTGAATATTTGAAAGAGACTCTGGATTATGGTTTATGGTATAAGAAGAATGATTATTTCACTTTGAAAGCATATACAAATTCTGATTCGACTGGATGTTCTGATGATAGGTGAAGAACAAGTGGTGGTGCATTTTTCTTGGGAGATAGATTGATCTCTTGGTTGAGTAATAAACAAGATCCAGTGTCATTATCTACTACAAAGGTGGAATGCATTGCAACATCTTGTTGTACTCGGGTAATATGGATAAAGAAAACTCTTAAGGATATCAAGGTGAAGTATGATGAGGTTGTTCCAATTATGTTTGATAATACAAGTGCAATTAACATTTCAAAGAATCCGGTGATGCATTCAAGGACTAAACACATTTTAATCTAGTATCATTTCTTAAGAGAGAAGGATGTAGAGAAAGAATTCAAATTGGAGTATGTACCAACTAAGGAACAAATTGTAGATATCTTTACTAAGGCTTTGGCGAAGGAGACTTTTAAGTATCTCCAATAGAAGTTAGGGGTTATTTCCCCTCCTTCAAAATAGATGCATTCAAGTGGTGCACTTTTTTAGGGGGGTATTTATAGTTCATCTTTTATCTCATAGATCAATGCAGTTGCTACTCTCAAGGGGAGCAGTGTGGTGTGTAGTTGTAGATGTTGTATTTCTATAATCAAAAAGAGGGAGAGATTTTTGTAATTCAATTGTTATTTGTTGTTGTCTACCATTTGTCCTTGATGTCAAAGGTGGGGAGATATTGGGAGAGATAAGTGTGTTTTGATGTTGGTGGTACAAGTGTTGCTATCAATGACAAAGGGGGAGATTATTGAAAACATGAGTTGTTGAGTTTTGTTGTCATTGATGTCAACCTTCTTGGTGTTGTCATGAATGTCACTATGTGTTGTGGATGGTCCAAAAGTGAGTAATTTGATGTTGTTATGTGGTTTGATGGCATTGTTAAGGTGTTTTCAAAAGGATAGTGTAGTGAACGTTTCAATATGAAATATATTGTATATATGTGCAAGAAAGAGTATTTAATATCCTAGTGGAAGAATGTTTTTCATTCCTCCAAATTATGAAGATTATTGTTTGCAATTCTAGATATAATGTGTATGATTTGTGTATGTTGTGCTATCAAGTTTTTAGGTCCTATATTGCTCAAATGGTAGAGTTGGTTGTTTTTATTTATGACAGTGTGGTTGTCTATCAGAATTGGTCTAAAGAATGCTAAGTGGTTCTTTGATATGTGGATTCCAAGTGTTTCATCCTAGAGGACATGTTCATTTGGTTTGTATAGTGTTCCAGTTTAGTTTTGATCAAAAAGTGGTTATACCATTTTGAGTTTAGTATTCTCAGTTGTTTTGGTTTCTAGTTGATTGAGATGGTGTATTTTATTTGGATCCTGCCTTTTGGTAAGGATATTATTTGAAATTTGTGTTTGGACGTTGATATGGGTCTCACCATGGCATATGTAGATTGGCAATTTGTATTTTGCATTGGATGATGTTTTTGGCCTAACTAGTTAACGTACTTTATTTCTTGTCTACACAATTTGTTTGGCGTTGACTTTGGAGGATGTAATAGCATGTGTGGTTCATTGAAATCATTCTAGAAGGATGTGTTGTGATGTGTTTAGGTCCCCTCTATCTCTTGAAGTGGACTACATTTGGTAATATTGGTTCAGGTGGACTAATTTATGTTATATTGTATATTTTATCTATGGCCAACCTAGTTGAGGGTTTTGATGAATTATCTTATATATATAGATCTATGTGGTTGTATGAGTTGAGACATGGAATGCATGTGAAATTATTTGAAGTGGATGTGAATAATATGCAAGCAGATTTGGTACAATATTCAATTTATGAAGAGCTTTGATGATGATATCTTTTGTATAATAACGTTGTAAGATAATGATTGAGGTTAGATATGTTTGTCATGATATTGGTCACTTGACACAGAGGTTCAAGAAAAATTTCATGATTAAAAGATCTCATTCATTTCAATTTATTGATTCTCTACACCTATCGAAAGAAGGTGTGTTCTTTTTTGCAACTTGTGCATTTATTTGTATCTTCAACTAAGATAGTGAGTCTCAGTAATGCAAGTCATTTGTATCTTGCCCTAAGGTTGTGCACCTTAGTTTTGTATTCCTATTAGGTGTCGTGAGCTCCTTGGCCTTGAGCCCAAAATATTATAATTAGCTATTCATATTGTGTGTGATTCTCACTATGGTTTTTCCATGTTTAGGTTTTTCCACATAAATCCAGTGTTCAAGTGTTTATTGTGTTTTGTGCTTTCATGTTTCATAATTGCAGTAATATGTTAATTTGGTTTCAAGTTTGATAGATAAAAAATAAAGCATTTTAAGCTCCAAATTGATTCACACCCCCCTCTCAATCATGTGGTGTGTTCAACAAATACTCCTGCGTGGTATTAGAGCTCATGTGCTAGAGAAATATTCCTAGATTAGAGATAGCTTGAAGGTCTCGATAGAGTGCAAGATAGTGTTTCATTGACCTCGTGATTGGATACAAAGTGATTAAGAAAGGTAGACTTTGTATTTGGTTCATCAAATTTCCTCATGATTTATAAGTTTGGCAAGGGTTTTAGTTGAAATTTTTTGAGGTAGGTGACTTTTCTAGGAATTTTAGGGCAAATATGACCCCTCTACCACACTTAAAAGGCCAAAAAGCCCTAAGATTGACTATCAAAACTTCAAAATTGTATAGATTTTAGGGGACATATAGTATTATTTATGTCCTAATGATGATCATATAGGCTTGTACAAGTCTATACTTGGCTATACTACTCATACCATATAGATCGATTGTAGGAAACAAAAAAATACTAGTCCCTTCTTAGGTCAAAATATTCTTTAATAATTTTCTAGAATATTTGGACACAAGTTAGTTCTTTGTAGTATCTATTTTTTTCAAATAAAAGGTTATCGGTGGTTGTTTTCACCTTCATTATTCATGCAGAGATTGGTTTTTATTTAAAATTGGATATTGTTGTATTCATTTTGGTGATCATGCCACTTTATATTGGCTTGTGTGTATATCAATTTCCCAAAGTCACACTTTTTTGGCATCAACATATCTTGGGTGGTCATCCCTTGCCCATAGTTTTCACTTTTTCTTCTATGCATTAGTCTAATTGATGGTATGTGTGATTGATTTGTCTATTGGATGGTTACGTTATGTTGGAGTTTTACTAAGAAAAAAAATTTCAAATTTTAACCATTGTCGAATTAAGAGGAGAGAAAGAAACAAAACACAGATAACAAAACTTTTGTCTTCTTTATGTCTACCCTATTAGAGAGGGTGAGGTGCCAAGGGGGTGGGGAATTTTAAAGGAGAAAAAGTTTGAAAAATAATTATGAAAAGAGGTGATTGTTGAAGAAACCAAAGGATTAACCACCATGGGATGCAATATATTAGTAATACAAGACCAAATCTTGAACACCCATGGCCAAAGGTGATAACAAAAATTCAAGAGAGATAAAAGAGGAAACTAAAATAAGAAGAATAGAAATAATGGCCAGCCCTAACAAAGAACAAAGAATAGCTATAAAATCAATGGAGAGAGAGAGAGAGAGAGAGAGAGAGAGAGAGAGAGAGAGAGGAAATACATAGGAGAAGAGATGAGTGCATCAAGGGTCCTGTTGGCCGTGCTACTACGGGTGTTATTAGATAGAGAGGAAACAAAATTAGAACCAAACAAGATAACCCTAAGGAAATGAACTTATGATTTGATAAAATATAGGACTGATAAGTGAAATCTAATCAACCTTTGAAGGATATGATAAAAGGATATTGTTGATAGGGGTAGAAGTGACATGGATTCCACCCTACCACAATTCTCACCAAAATATTTCACTACTATCATAATAAGATTAGATGATAGGTTCAAGGTGCTCTTACAAAATCCAAAAAGAACCTCATTATTGACCAATGTACATTAAAAAGAGTAGCTAATCTACATGTAAGAATATTAAGAGAAGACAATATAAATGAAGGGGATGATAATCAAGATATTAATGAAGATGTGAGGCAAAATAATGTCTTTTACAAACCAAGGAGTGAAAAGTGGTTTTGACATGGCACAACTTTTGGAGTAGGACCCATTCCTAGATAGATACAAAAGTAGGAGAATCAAGATACAAATAACACCACAACTAATTGAAGAGAACAAAGAAGTGCAGGAGCAAGAAAAAGCTACTGGCGAAAAAGACATTGTGGAACGAAATCTTAGGAGAAGAATATTTTGATATAAGATTAGAGAGAGACAAGGGTATAGAAGACAAGCTATAGAATGCTAATAGAAAGGGAAAGAACCCACTAAATTAGAAAATGGTAAGGAAGCTGACAAGGAATCCTTAGACAGTCCCAAAGTAGACTTTATCAATATGGACACAACTATTAGTCTTTAGAACTGATCCCATCAATGTCAAACAATATTACTTCATTTTAGTATCTATATGGGAAAATATTGGTAAATTTGTTGATAAGGAGAGGTTTCTAATTTTGTAGGATCAATGTGAGGAGAAGAGTTGTAATGGTATGCCTAACACTATCTCAACATTTAGCCACTTGGAATGAACTCGGAATGAAGTAAATATCAAGTTTTAACTAAACTTTGGGACACCAATAGTTCCCACACAAAGTGTTAAAAAAATAAAAAAAACTTTAAACTCAGCGTAAAAAATCTAAAAGGAATATGATAAGAAATTTAAAGTGGTATATCAAAAACCAGAAGATCCCTTGACATTAAGAGTAGATAATAGAATGTTTTATTTCTAGAACAAACCATGATATCAGTGACTAGTCTCCACTATATACATAGAGGAGTTGTAGTATGTCATGCACTCATCCTAGTATTTGCATAATCATATAGCATAATAATTTTAGCATAATCATGTAGTATTTACATATCATAGTATCGATTAACTACAAGTTATCAGTCCATTCTTCATATGCCATCTTGGAAGCTATCAGTGCATTGTCTGAGAGCACACCATCTACAACCAATAACAGTGGAGTTAGGACAAAATGAGACATAAACCATGAAGGTAATATTAGTATTTTATTTCATATGTACTTCATGTAGTTTCATTAGTTGAATTTGGATTTCTTGTATGCATTTCCATTTGCATTTTGTGAGACTAACTTATTGTAGGTAACATTCTGAGGATGAATTTCAAGTCGACACATTCTGGCGCCCATTGTGGAGCTCATGGACCTCGCATATACTTTTAAAAATCTCGTAAAAAGTAAAATTAACGCATTTGTAATGCAGATTCACGCATGTGTGAATTTTGGCAGTTCTTTTGTTCCGCAGGTTAGCACATTTGCATTCTAGGTTAGCGCATTTCCACCATAGGTTAGCGCATAAGCATTTTAGGTTAGCACTTTTGTCTTAAAGTTTACACATTTTCATCATAGGTTCACGCATTTGTGTCCTAGGTTAGCGCATTTATCAAAGAAATCACGCTTTTGTATCGACAAAGCAGCACTTTTGCAATCTAGGTTAGCACTTTTGAGCAAGAAGATAGCACATATGTTAGATTAGCGCTTCTGTTTACAAACTAACAAAAATTTCTTGCAGGTTCGAATGTCCAAGAAATCAGATTTTTCAAACTACTAACATGCATGTGCAGGATGGTATTTAAGGCAAATTTTCTGCATTTCATCATCCAATTAATTAAAAGCCTTATTGTGGGAAGTAACATATCATATCTTGTTCATTTAGTTTAACTAAAAGGATGAATTGACAACATGCAACTTGCATTTTAGTAACTTCTCTAAAATAGTTGCACATAGACTTTAAAAAAAAAAAGGCTAAAAAAACACCATGCTTGTTGGAGCAACATCTCCAAATAGGACTTAGCCAACAATTGCTTTGAAAGGATTAAAAAGAACACTTATATTTCGTGTCCCAAAAGTGGTAGGTATATGCTCTTCCCTTAATTGGGTGACTAAAAGCCAAACCCACTCTTTTATGCTTTCTTTACTTTCAAGCAATTAAAACCTTTAGAGGGTCTACCTTCCCGAGCTGCCTTGAGGGGGCCAGTGAGAGGGGAACGACCTAAAGTGGAAATGGGCTAATACTGATTCCTTCCAATCCACTATAAATAAATTGTGTTTGTGACGAAAGTCCCAAACAACATGTGCTAATAAGTTCATACCGACACTATGTTTCCCCATAAACCCTATGGAGCGTAACCTCTATAGGCTGGGAACCTTCTTTATTTACAGAGCTAAAAGTGCCACATGACCGGAAGCCTTTACTAAAAACCACTTTTACTAGTTGCCAAAATCCTTCTAGTTGTTGGTGTAAGAGGTCGGACCTCTGAAGCGACTCACATACATACGATTCCTAGTAGAGATATAAAATTTTCCATGGGGAGTTTTCATGGAAACTGGTGCTTGGCTGCCCCAAAGAAGTGAGTGTCGAGGGTGGAGCCAGTGGGGTCAAGCATCTAAATATCCGCTTTGAATAGCGTAGCCTTGGGGGAAACCCCAGGTGAGATTCAACAACTATTGTCTCAGCCTGCCATAGGATTTGTACTTGCTTGTGCATTTTGTTTATTAAACATTGTGTCTTCCATGTCTGTAACATATTCCAAATGGTCAAAAATTGAAGAGAATTATCATCTACAAGTGAGCAAAAATCCAACAAATTCTTGAAAAAGTTTGATCAAAAGAGTAATACAAAAGCTTTCCAATACTTGAAACACCAGATCAAAACCAAAGTGTCAAAACATCAGTATCAAAATAATTCTTGAAGTAGGTTTGTCTCTAAACCATCACGTATTTTTCAAACTAGCTCAACAAACTAGGACGCTAATCCCACGGGTTATTCCCAAGAAGTTCCATAAGCATCAACATTCAACAAGCTATTAATTCAAACATCTTAAGTGCAAAAAATCAACATCATTATCAAGTTTCTCATCAGGATAATCAAATCCTCTATCACGAAGCTTGATCAATCTATACTAGGTTCATAATCTTGGATATATCATTCCTATTTTGAACCTAGGTTATATCAAAACCAGAATTGTATCAACATTGGAATCAAACAAACTTGTAAATTGTCAAATGCTTATATGACTTTTAAGTATCACCTTAAGAAAAGAAAACCCAGTTATAAAGCTACTCAGAAAAGGATAAGATTCTTGTATATCAATCGCAAGATCTTATTGAAACATAGGACATTCCTACACCATTTTTGTCACTACTTACATGGCTGCGGTACAAGATTTGACGGTGAGATTTTGCAAAAATGTGCTTTTCAACAAAGAGACACTTTATCCCAATGAACAAACAATAGTGATAAAATCAACAAGGCATATCTTTCTAAACCAATAATCACCTATTGACTTTGTCCTTTGGAAATTTCATTAACTTTGAAATAATCACATGCCAGTTTGGACTAGAGCCCAACATGAACAACTTAGAAAACAACAACAAATGGAGGAAGAAGATAATCCTGTATTCCAAAATTTTGGATTTACCATTGTTGACGAAGAAGTAGTCAATAGCACCATTAGAGACCTTGAGCAATATTTCAAATTTGATAGGCTAATGGAAAAATTGTTGGCAAAACAAAAAGAAAAATATCTCTTGATGTTGGCAAAATTTGGAGCTAAACTACCACAAGACTTTAACATAGAAAGCTTGAAACAAGATGCGGAGGAAAGTAACACCTAAAACACAGATGAGCCAAATAATGAAGATGTGAACAAAGAAAGCAATAAAGAAACAATGAAAGAAAGGGATGACAAAAGAAAAGAGCGTAGTGATAAGAGAACTCATGAAGAAACAAGGAGAAACTATGTGGATAATCCATTGTCAAACCTTACTCAATAAATACAAACTCTACAACAACAAATACAAGACATGAAAAATGGGACAAGCTCTAGAAGTATTCATTAGAACATATATGCCCATGTCCTTTTGATAAAAATATGAATATGATACCATTTCCGCAACATTGTGAGATTCCTAAATATGACAAATACGATGGAAAATCTAATCCTCAAGATCACATTAGGGAGTTTTATAATATGAGCCTGGAATTTGCTCATGATGAAACTTACCTTATGCGTCTTTTTCCTAGGAGTCTAAATGGACAATCAATGGAGTGGTTTTCAAGATTACCATTCGGAATCAAATCTTTTGAAGAACTTGTGAATAGGTTTATTTCACAATACTCCTACAATATAAGGAATGAAATAACAATGTTGGATCTCTGCAATGTTAAACAAAATAATGGTGAATCCTTTATGATCTTCTTGCAACGATGAACACATCTTTAATAGGTATCCCCGAGATGTACCTGATCAAGAAAAAATTGACATATTCATTGATAATCTTATCAGTGAAATGAGTTATCGACTAAGGATGCAATGTCCTCCCTCTTTTGCCAAAATGATCGAGAATGGTTTGAAAATAGAGAATGCAATGGTAAAGAAAGGATAACTAAAACTTCACAATAATTCATACAACAACAACAATGACAAACCCAAGCTCTGGTCAAAGAATAGGAATGTCAGCAATGAAGGGAATGATGATAATAGTACTACAAAACAACAACAACCAATTTTTAATCTATCAAGTCAAATCCCAAGCAATAACAATGCATAAAATAATAAAGCCAAGTCCTTTTTCTCTAATCCTTGGAGGAAATTCACAAACATTGGAGAACCTTTAGAATCAACTCTAAAAACTCTGCTTGCCAACAAATTAATTGTTTTACTAGAAGCAAGAAGTTATGAACCACCGGTCAAGCCCAATTGGTGGAATGACAATCATTTTTCCAATTATCATCAAAATAAAGGACACCTAACAAATGATTGTCAGAGATTGAAACACCTTATTCAAGATCTAATCGATAATGGAACCATCACAGTGAATAGCCATAAGACAAACGAATCACACTTGGCTTTCAAAACTCCACTTCCGAATTATGACAAAGGTGAATCATCCCAATTAAAAGATGACAAAGGAAAAGCCAAAGTGAATTGCACTTATACATATGATGATGTGGTAAATGTGATCATTGTTAAAGATAATTCATCTTCAGAACCAATCAATGTTATCACGAGAAGCAAAGCAAAAGTTACCTTTCTAGGTATAGAAAAAGACCCAACATCCACTTCACAACAATACAATTTAGTAGAGCAATTACAAAGAATACCTACTCAAATATCAATTCTGGAACTTCTCAAAGTTTCACCTATGCATAAGGAAATTTTGGAGAAAGCTTTAGTGGAAACAATAGTTTCAAAATATTTGGATGTAGATCAGTTCCAAAACATGGTAGGACACCTTGTAGCTCCTCATTGCTTATCATTTTCTGAAAATGATGACGCAACCTTACAACATCCTCACAATGCTCCCTTACATGTTTAGTCTCCATTAATAAAACTTGTGTCAAATGTGTGCTCATAGATGGAGGAGCTGGCTTAAACATTTGTGCATTAAGTTTGATAAAAGATTTGGGATATTCAGAAAATGTAGTAGACTTGAAAAAGAAAATAACCATCAAGGCTTATGATGAAGCAGAAAGCTCTTCTAAAGGAACTGTTGTACTACCAATAAGAATAGGACCTATGGAAAGGGATACATCATGTCAAGTTTTAGATTTGAACCTCGACTACAACATTCTTCTAGGAAGACCATGGATTCACAAGATGCAAGAAGTTCCTTCTACATATCATCAATGTGTAAAATTTCCTCATGAAGGAAAAGAGATCACAATAATTGAAGATTCCAGTCAATATTGCAATATTTTGAAGCCAACACAAGATACAAGAGTTCTACATAATAGAGAATCAGTATATCCTACCAAAGAAATTCAAGCACAGTTATGGGAAACTTTTGAAGAAAAGCTCAAGATAAATGATGAAGGAATAGGAAAGTATTCTTTGAATAATTTTCCACTTTCCCCTAAGTCATATGGAAAGCCTACAGATATTCAATCAATGCCATCAGAAAGATCAAAACATATGTTTAAAGGAACATTTGTTAGTGTTGGAACTCTTGAAGAGGAAAATGAAGACAAAGACATTCTTGGTTGGTTGTACAAGGATGAAGATAAAACTATAACAACAGCAACAGAAGTCAATATTCCCATAAAACAATATGGCAAAGGATATGAAATCATGCAAAAAATGGGATATGAAGGAAAAGGACCAATTGGTAAGCAACATCAAGGTATTTCAGAACCTATTTGTCCACACTTACAATCCATAAAAGATAAATCTAGGTTGGGATATCTAAAATCCAATCAAAGGCGACATAATCATCAACAACAAAAATGGAAGAAGAAATCAATTTCTAAAGAAGAAATATGGCAAGAAAAGCTACATCAAGCGGCCGACATAGTAACAAATAAACAAAAGATGCAAGAAGAACATGAAAAGAGAGAAGAGTAGATTACCATCAAAAGTGAAGAAAAATCTTGTCAACAAGTTCTGAAAATACAAACAAATGCAAAATCTGAACAAGATATTTCAGAAGCAGTAAAAATAGGGATGGCAGAAATCAGAGAAATTTTTGCACCATACGACATTCCAGTATGGTATAGTGGAGTAATCTTAGATTAGGATTCAGAGATAAATTCTAATGAGTATGAATGGGGTCTAGATGTCTTATCTACTACATCAAGTAAGGAACACAATGAAGACCAAGCAGCTATCACGAAAGAAGACTTGTTTATTGCAAAACAAAAGATGAAGTTAGAAAGAAGGCAAGAGAAACTCAGAATTCAAAGAAAAGAGGCATATGCAAAAAGGAAAGGAAATGACAAAGACAAAGAAGTAATACCACAAGAAGCACAAACAAAGATAGATCAAGCATCCAGAAATACAAGATTTTCATCAAAAGAGGAACAAGATGTATCCAGATATGGAAAAACCATAGAAGAATTAAGAGATGGACAAGCTGGATTGACTATTAGTCCAGAAGAAGTTGAGTTTGAAAGGAAACAAAATCTAGCAAAAGAATCCTCTTTATCATATACACAAGTATGTCAACTCCGAAATGCAAATGAGGTCGATCAAGAAGGAATTTGCAATATTAAAGATGTGTGTGTCGATATAATCCATTCATTTAAGGGACAAACGTCAATTTAAGAACCACTTGAGTGTGAACTACAAAGTGCTAATGTTGATTTTGTTAAGACTAATTTGGAAACACTTGAGAAAGACAATTCTCAAAAACATTTAATCGATGACAATACCTATTCTATGCCAAATTATGATCATTATGTCATGAATGTTGAAACACATAATGATGATAGTGATTATGGTTTACCCATTCTTCATCCTGAACTAATTGATTGGGATAATTTAGACAACCCCAAACTGGATGTCTTTTCCAATGATCATGACTTAGCCATGTACCTTAACATCGTTGAACCCATCCATCCTAAGATATCTTCCATTGATGAATCAAGTGATGTTTCTTGTAGTCAAGAGAATGCCAAACTTTCTAGTCACAAAAGCGAAATAAAACAAGGAAAGAGACCTATTGTTGAAAACCATTTCATGGCAACATTAGATCAATCAAAAGAGAAAACAAAGGACGTATCTGATGGTGAAAACCTCCTTGAGGCACCAGAAGATGGAAATTTTGACATTCTTCCTGCATATTTTCAAGAGAGATATGCTATCCTGATAGAACCAATAGAAGTAGTAAACATAGGTACATCAAAAAATCCCTAAATACTTCATTTTGTCGCCTTATTGTCAGAAAAAGAGAGGAAAGAATACATGGAATTCTTTACGCAAAGACAAATAAATTTTGCTTGGTCTTATGCAGATATGTCAGGACTTATTCCAGATCTTATCATGCATCATCTTAATGTGGATTTAAAAGAAAAACCCATTAAGCAGAAGCTAAGAAAGATGCATCCGCACATTTCTCTTCTTGTAAAAACCGAGCTGAAGAAACTCTTAGAAGTGGGTTTCATAAGACCAGTTGCTTATCCACAATGGGTTTCAAGTATTGTACTAGTGTCAAAGCCAGATAAAAGCATAAGAGTCTGTACAGATTTCAAAGATCTAAATAAAGCATGTCCAAAAGATGATTTCCCACTACCAAACATTGATATCATAGTGGACTTATCAGCAGGGCATGAGATGTTTTCATTAATGGATGGCTTCTCAGGATATAACCAAATAAGAATCGCACCTGAAGATCAAGAGAAGACAACTTTCACCTATGCATGGGGAACATATTGTTGGAATGTTATGCCATTTGGGCTTAAGAATGTAGTAGCAACTTATCAAGGGGCTATGACAATAGTTTTCCATGATATGATGCATACATTTATGGAAGACTATGTCGATGACATACTTACAAAATCTCATACAAGACAAGAACATTTGAACATTTTAAGCAAATTTTTTGACATGTTGGAAAGATATCAATTGAGATTAAATCCAAAGAAATGTGCATTTGGGGTAACCTCTAGAAAACTCCTTAGCTACATTATATCATCTCGTGGAATTGAAGTAGATCCTGAAAAAGTCAAAGCTACCATGGAGATGGAGTCACCTAGGAACATAAGTCAATTGCAATCTTTACAAAGAAGATTGTAATCAATCAGGAGATTTGTTTCTCAGTTAGCAGATAGATGTCTTCCATTTACCCATCTTCTACATAAAAATTTTCCATTCAAATGGGATCCAAAATGTGAAGAAGCTTTTTTGCAAATAAAAGAATATCTTATGAGTCCTCCAGTACTGATATCACCAACCAAAGGGAAACCATTATTGCTCTATATCTCAGTAACAAATGTATCCTTAGGAGCCCTCCTAACCCAACATGATGATGAAGGAAAAGAAAGAGAAGTTTATTATATCAGTAGAATGCTTGTTGGCTATGAATTAAATTATTCCTCAATAGAAAAGATATGTCTAGCAGTTGTATTTGCAACTCAGAAGCTGCGACATTATATGTTGATTCATTCTGTGAAACTAATAGCAAAGATAGATCCTCTCAAATATTTGTTGAGTAAGTCAACATTGATAGGGGGACTAGCCAAATGGGTTATGATACTGAGTGAATTTGACATAGAATATGTTGACCGGAAAGCTATCAAGGGACAAGTCATCACTGATCAATTGGTTGATGCACCTTTATAAAATGGCATGCCTTTGCACATCAAATTTCCTGATGCAGATATCTTGATAGTAAGTACAAACTTTTGGGAATTGTACTTTTATGGTTCTTATACACAATATGGATAAGGTGCGGGAATCTTTTTCATCACACCTCAAGGACACACAATTCTGAAATCGTATAGACTGCGATTTTCATGCACTAATAATACTGCAGAGTATGAAGCATTGGCTATTGGGCTTAAAATGGCCATTGAATGGAATGTCAAAGAACTACATGTCTATGGTGATTCTCAAATTATCATCAATCAAGTAAATGATGAATACCAAACAAAGGATGATAAGCTTATGCCATACAAACAGCTGGTGGAGAAATTTAAAGAAAACTTTAAAGAAATAACATTCACCCAGATTCCAAGAAATGAGAATAAAGCAGCAAATGCAATGGCTACAATAGCATCTCTCTTGCAAAATAAGGAGAATCATCAGCATTACGAATTTCTCATGGAAGATATCTTAACCCCTACCATTCAATCCCAGCATACCTATCGAATTTGCCATATATCAGGAACCAGTCAATCCTTATACGGTCAAACTTATCATTACTTAAAAGACAATATCCTTCCTCTTGACTTATCTCATAATCAGAGAAGGAATTTTATTCGTCAGTCCTCTCACTATACTATTATTGCTAATATCCTATATAGGCGTGGTCTAGATGGTACTCTGTTGAGATGTCTTGAAAAAGATGAATCTGAGAGAGTTCTTAATGACATTCATGCAGGTATTTGTGGGACACACTCAAGTGGTTTAACATTGGCTAAGAAACTTCTTCGTATGGGTTACTTTTGGCCTACTATGGAAAGAGATTCATTCACATATGCTAGAAAATGTAAACAATTTTAGATCCATGGAAATCTCATTCATGCACGAGCACAAGAGTTACATCCTATGACAGGATCATGGTCATTTTCACAATGGGGCCTTGATTTGGTAGGAAAGATCAATCCCTCATCTTCTAATGGAAATAAGTTTATTTTGATTGCTACTGAATATTTTACTAAGTGGATTGAAGCAGTGCCTTTAACAACAGTGACGGGAAAACAAATATCATTATTCATTTTGAATTATATAATCTATCGCTATACAGTTCCTATGACCATTATCATTGATAATGAAAGACCATTCAAAAATCAAGATGTGAAAGAGCTATGTGAATAGTTTCATATCCAACATAGGTTCTCTACTCCATATTATCCACAAGGTAATGGTCAAGCTAAGGCATCAAACAAAACTATCTTGAAAATCTTGAAGAAAATAGTAAATGAAGCTGGAAAGGACTGGCACATTCAACTAAATCCTACTCTTTGGGCATACCGAACTAGCGTCTGCACTCCAACAGGGGCAACTCCATATTGTGTGGTCTATGGATCAGAAGCTATATTACCTATATAAGTAGAGATACCTTCTCTACGAGTATCCTTGCAAGGTCTTATACCAGAAGAAGAACAACGAGTCTCTCGACTCCAGGAACTAGAACTGATTCAGGAACGTCGCCAAAATGAAATGGAATATTTGAAAGTATACCAACAAAGAATGGCAAGAAGCTATAACCACAGAGTCAAGCCGCATATTTTCCAGATTGGAGATATAGTTCTAAGGGAGAATCCAAGAAATCAGCAAGACCGGGAAAAGAAGGGAAAATTTGAACCAAATTGGCTAGGACCTTTTGTCATAGTAGCAACATATGGATCAGGAGCATACAAGTTATCTACCCCTGAAGGGGATTGGTTTGATGAACCTATCAATTCTATCCATCTCAAGAAATTCTATGCTTGAGATATAAAGTCCTAAAAAAATTAACAAAAAACATATAAAGTCCTGAAAAAAATAAATAAAAAGCATATAAAATCCAAAAAATGCAATAAATTTAGATGGTAAAAACCTAGTAAACGGGCGCTATCTAAGAAGTAGGTTCCTCCATCTATGAGATCACTTCATGCGCCTATCCACTCCATTCTACCGCATCTATCACTTCCATCTATCTTAGCTTCTCCATTCCATCTTTCACATCCATTGCTCTGAATCATTTCGCAGGAAATATGTAGCTTACCAACAGTTATCAATCTTTGACATACTTGTCATAGTCACTATCTTAGATTTTATCAAAATCAATCATATCTGCATTTCTATTCCACCATGGTTTGGATCTTGATCAATTCATACATTCATAATAATTTTTGTTTCCACTGGGGCCAAAATCCTAATTCCTTTTGCTAAGGTAATCTTTTGAATCTTTGAAAATCCCAAAACATTCAAAAAACTTAGAAAAACCAAAAACACCTAGTATTTTGAAACAGATAATGAGCAACAAAGCAACAAAAGATCAAGGCATTTCATCAATAACTGAATCATGAAACTCAGGAAAATGAAGAATCAATCTGCAAGTAATAAAGGATTATCAAAAGATCATTCATCAAGATGATTATATCAGTTAATGACCATAAGAACATGTGAATGACATGCAAGATTCAATGTTTATATCTTGATTTTATTGCTAATTATATACTCTATGCAACTCAAGGATGTCCATGACTAGAGAAGCTATGATGAGGCATGATTATTTTCTTTGATTGATGCTTGTGGTTTATCTCTTACTACGGTATGTACTTGTCTCAGGATATGATCAGCAAAAGATCAAGGAGGATGTTCCAAGGCATGCATGAAAGGGGATAATCCTTGTCTATTCTACAAGCAATACTTAGGTCAACTTGATCCATTATATCAAGTTGCTTGTATTAACTTGCTATATCAAAATCCATGTAAGAAATACTTAGGTCATCTTGAATCATTATGTCAAGTTGCTTGTATTTTCTTACAACATTTTAAAGATCAATGATGAAATCAAAGAACTATTACAAGATAGCATATGAAGAATGGCAGTATCATTTTTAGTTACATCGTTACATTAGCTCATTATTCGTCTGCATTACAAGCATTCATTTGTCAGTTGCATTATAAGCATATCATTTTATTAACATATCAACGGTCATAAATAAAGATTGAGTATACTTGGACAAACAATTTTTTTTTGCATTTGATCATTATAGGTGCATTCATCTTTAGAATCATTATCCATTTTTTCATTTTAATCATTGCATTAGTTTGCATTAAAATTAAGTGCATTTCATTAATCATGTAGTGTGTCATCATTAGTATTTTGCATTATCATTAAAAGTTCATTAAAGATCATTTAGTTGCATCTTTGCACTTAGATTCATAATCATTATAAGTATTACATATATAATCAAAAAACACTTCATGTAGATCATTTGCAGTTACACCAACATAAATCAAAAACATTTCATGTAGATCATTTGCATCATCATAAGCATTAAAGCAATCATTCATTTGCATTTCCATATAGATCATTGCATTTTGCATCATTTACACATCAGTTAACTTAGTAATCATTTTCATTTGCATCCAAGAATCATCAAAACTGAAAATCAATAAAAGCATTTATCATTGCATAAACATATAAAACATCATCATCAAATAGAGTAACATGCATAATAAAGATCATCATCATATAGAGTCCATGTCTGCATATAGATCATCATAAAACAATAAAAGTCCAAGTATACAATGATATCAAATAAATAATACAAATGCTCCAAATCAAGTCATGGTTGTCCTATACCACTACCACCTGACTCTATCCGCCTTTGTGGTTGTGGGTGAGAAGATCCTCCAGATGCCTGTCTCCCATGCTCACCACTCCTCTGAGGAGGTCCCATGACCCCACCACTGCTAGTGTCCATCAACACAGTGGTATGATAACTACCTGCTCTCTGGCTCTTTGCAACTACCTCCTCATATCGTTATCGCCAGTGGGAAGTCTCCTTCCCAGTCCGAACTATTGCTCTAACAGTGTCAGCCGAGAGAGTACCTGATCCATCCTGCTGAATATGATCAAGAAGGCCCTGAGTATCCTGTTGTCTCCTAACAACTCTATCCCTCTCATTCATAAGAGTCTACACCTATGCTCGAAGCTGATCAATCTATGCTCTAAGACTGTCAATGGTCTCATGCTCTGGTGCATCCTGCTCTGGCACATCATGCACTAGTGCATCCTGCTTTGGCAAATATTGTTGTGGTGCATGAATCCCAGTCCCCTCCTCACCACCAACCTATCCAACTATTGGAATCTCAATCTGAGTAACTCTCCAAACTCATCATCTAATGAGGAGAACATGATCCTCAGGATCATCATCATCTCCACCATGTGCTGCAATAACCCTAGGGTCTGGCTGAATCTGTCTAAAATCAATGCCTCTCCCGCAACCCCCATCCAGTCCAATCACCCTGCCTCCTCCTGTCAATGGCAACCCTCTTGGTGATCTCATACCTGCCCTTCCATGCTCCCTCCCAATCCATCCAACATCCCTCCCACCCATAGGACGTGGTCTCCCAATCCTGCCAATTGGTCCAAACGGTCCTCCATGGAATCTCAGTCAACCTCCCCTCCGTCCAGGTCTCCTACCACCACTACCTCCATCCCCACCCTCATCTCCATCTCCCCCAGCCTCCTGAGCAGCTCTGAGCTCTCATCTCCATCTCCGTCTCCTAAAAACTGGATCATCTAAATCATCATCCTCATCTCCTGAGCTGGGAGGAGGATCTGTTGGATCAATAATATGAGGAAATGGATGAGCTAATATATACTGAGCATAATCTGCAGTAACCCTAGGATCAAGAATGTGCAATCTCATATCATAAGCCACTCTTGGAGTAGCAAGAAACTCTACATGAGCAATCTCAAATGACAAAGAAGGTCCCCAATCTCACCTATCTTTGTACCGCCGAGCATATATCGTCACACCAGTAGGCATAGGCTGGATCATCCCAAACTGTCTCAGAATGTGACTAATCAACTGTCGCTCAACAATGCAAGGAGTCTGACCAATGAGATATCTACTATGCATGATAAATGGTAAGGTTCGTGCATCATCCATCCATGTCTCACAATCAACATATGGTCTCCAAGTAATGCTATCCAATGAATCAAGCAGCCAATGCCAATACTCCATCTTACCCAGCTTATGTTGAGTAAGGATACCTGCATAAAAACATACATATGGTTGTCTCTCTCCACGAACTCTATGATGGATAGGCCAAGTAATAGCAATGTGCTCCCAGCACCAGATCTGCAATAAAGTGCATCTTGTAGACAAACTAGCACTCTCATCATACACCACCTGGTGAAGATCATGATATAAATGTGCAAGCATGCAAACACCCCAAGCATATCAAGTACAATTCTACATCATACTCAGGAGAATCTCATCCCATCCAACAGAAAAACCTTGCAATCGCCTATCAGGACAAATAAATACTCCAATCAAACCAGCAAGAATCACAGTAAGAGTCTCATAATACATCACCATATCCTCCCATTGGATCTCTCCTCTACCAATGCTATCATCAACAAACATGGCTCTACAAGCATCTGTCCCAACACGATCCTGAAAATCATACTGCACTAGCTCATCAATCACTGGGATGTGCAGAATCCTATAGACATCCTCAAGTGTCACACTAATCTCACCCATGGGCAAGTGGAAAGTGTTATGCTCACTGTGCCATCTCTCGGCTAACGCCGTCAACAATCCTCTATTATGTGTAATCTGAGGCATATACAACAAATGTCATAAACCACATGCAACTATGTGTCTAACCTATACCTATGTCAGCTCTGGCACTAAATGTCGTACTGTTGGTAATTTCTCCAGACATTGGAGAACATCGCGTTTCTCCTATTTATCAAGAGAATTCAATCAATCAATCAATCAACTATCATCGATCTATCAAATCAAACTGAAGCAATCTACGTTATCGATCTATCAAATCAAATTGAAGCAATCTATGCTATCTATCTATCAAATCAAACTGAAGCAACCTACGCTATCGATCTATCAAAACAAATTGAAGCAAATTAAGCTATCAAATCATTTTAAAACCTATCAATCATGGTTTTCTATCAATCACTGAGTTCAATCAACTCTGCTAAACTATTGCATTAGAAACTAAATTGGTTTCTTCACGCTAATCAATCAATCAAGCAAGCAATCAACATTCAATCAATCAATCACACAATCACTCAATCAGGTCCCTATTAATCATCAATGCGCATTAAACACGTTAAATCTAATCATCAAAGTGATTTTTAGCTTTTGCACTTATCAAAAACATCAATTTTGAGCATTTGCGCTATCTTGTTGAGCAAAAGCGCTAAACTCAAGCATATGCGCTAACTTTTGTGCAAACGTGCTAAACCTATGAACATATGCGCAAAACAAAGCAAAAGCGCTAACAAACGAAACATTTGCGCTATCCTATGCAAAAGCGCTAACATAGTTAACATATGCACTAACAAAAATATCATTTGCACTAAACTATGCAAATGCGCTAAACCTATTTGCATATGTGCTAAAACTAAATGAAAAAACGTTAATTTAAAACCAAAAATCGCAAAAATTTTGAAAAATTAAAAAACGCGCCTAAAAACATGAAAATTTGCATGACAAATTGAAAACAAAGCTTGGGATAAGATACATACCAGATACCCATACTTGGGAGGTTGTTGATATCACCGAACACGCTCAAATCGATGGTTCTCCACAGGAATCACCATTTCGCCACCTCACTAAGAATATTTTCTTTACAAGCTGACAAGGATAACAATGAAATAAAGATTAACCTTGGTTAATTTTATATTTACTCTTTGGAAGTGTAATTAATGCTATTCAATGGGGCAATTTAATTTATTTTTTTTACAAATGAATTTAATCGACTAAATTTTTTATCAAATATCATGAGATTAATCGTTCAAACCAGATTTTTCAACAATTTCACGATCAATCTCCTAAGGGGGCACACAATCAGGATTTTCAATCTCCATCAGGCACATTATCAAGAGACTTGATTTAATCTTTGAAACAATGTTGTCTTGACATCATTTCAAAGAGGGGAAAAATATATACACATAAAAATGGCTATGTGCAATTAAAATAAATATTTTATATTTATTTAATAATTATTCTTCTATTAAATAGTTAATTTGAAAAGATTAATTTATTTAATTCATTTCATGTTTTTCTATTAATTAATATTTTATTAATTAATTCATCTATCATATTCTTCTAATTAATTAAATATCTAATATTTAATTATTCCTCTAACCAAGTTAATTGAATATCTAAATATTTAATTATCTTCTCCAAACAATTAAATATTCTAATATTTAATAGTTATTCTCCTATCTTATAGTCTCAAATATTAAATAATTTCTTAAATTATTTAAATCCCTTTTCCAACTCACCTTCCATCTCCACTTCATCTTCCCTTTGCCAACTCATTAAACATGTGGCTAAGGAAATTAATATTTCTTAAATATTAATTCATCATTTATCTCCAACTTCCAAACTTAATGAAAATTGTGTACGTACACATATTTCATAACTGTCTCCTATATTCTCTCCAACACCCCCTACATCTTAGGAAGGACTTGAGTCCAACTGTCCTATCATGCCTCAATCTTCTCCAACCATCCCTAGATTCTCTCAATCGGCAACTTAGTAAAGGTGAGATGAGCGACACTTGTCTTCTCCTTCCCCCTTTCTCTCAACCTTCACCTTTACTCACAGCCATCCAAATCTACAGATCTAATCATGACTATTGATACAAGCCACATCATCTCATCCTCTCAAAGTTTATAAAATCAAGAGCTTCAGTTGAGAGAGAGTTAGAAAATCAAGAGACTTCAAGAGACTTCAAGTGCATTTTGCAAGCTAATCATATGCGTCCATGAGTTTCAATATTGAAGCAAATAGCATAATCATATAGCATAATCATTTTAGCATAATCATGTAGTATTTGTATATCATAATATCAGTTAACTACAAGTTATCAGTCCATTCTTCATATGCCATCTTGGAAGCTATCAGTGCATTGTCTGAGAGCACACCATCTGCAACCAAGAACAACGGAGTTAGGACACAATGAGACATAAACCATGAAGGTAATATTAGTATTTTATTTCATATTACTTCATTTAGATTCATTGGTTGAATTTGGATTTCCTGTATGCATTTCCATTTGTATTTTGTGAAACTAACTTATTGCAGGTAACATTCTGAGGATGAGATTCAAGTCGAAACACAAAATTTTCATCTTTAGGATACCATAAACCAAGATTTGTTGTGCTTGTAGATACCGAAAAATCTTTTTTACTGTTGATTCATGATTTTCCTTAAGATTGCTCTGAAATCTTGAAACAATACATATTGCATTCATAATATCAGGTCTTGTTTGTGTCAAATACAGTAAACCTCCTATCATAGACTTGTATCTTGTTGGATTAACTGGTGCTGATTCATCCTTCAATGATAGTTTATCAGTTCTAGTCATAGGTGTACTTACTGGTTTAGAGTTTTCCATGCCAAATTTCTTAAGTAATTCCTTTAAGTACTTTGATTGATTTATGAATATACCTTTATCAGTCTATGAAATCTGCAATCCTAAAAAGAATTTTATCTCCCCAATCATTGACATTTCAAATTCTTTCTGCATCTTATTAGAAAAGTATTTACACAATCCATCTTCTCCTCCAAAAATTATATCATCAACAAAAAATTCAATAACCAAGATGTCATCATTAGTCACTTTGTAATATAAGTTGTTGTCAGCATTACCTTTAGTGTAACCAAGCTTCAAAAGATATTTGTCCAATCTAGCATACCAAGCTCTAGGAGCTTGCTTCAATCCATATAAAACTTTCTTTAACCTGCAAACCATATCTTTGTCATCTGTCAAAGAAAATCCATCAGGTTGTTCAATGTAAACTTCCTCTTCTAGATCACCATTTAGAAATGCACATTTAACATCCATTTTCTATACTTTATAATTCTTGTGTGCTGCAAAAGCTAAGAATAATTTGACTGCCTCAATTCTACCTACTGGTGCAAAGGTTTCATTGTAATCAATTCCTTCTTTCTGTGAATATCCCTTACACACTAATCTTGCTTTGTTTCTAATTACCTTACCATCTTCATTAAGTTTATTTCTGAATACCCATTTAGTTCCAATTACATTTTTGTTTTTAGGCCAAGGAACCAATGCCCATGTGTTATTCTTTTCAATTTGTTCCAATTCATCTTCCATAGCCTTAATCTAATGTTTATCTTAACATGCCTCATTAATAGTTGCTGGTTCAATTTGAGAAATTAGACATACCTCTTTATTTGCAAGTCTTCCTCTAGTCATAACACCTTGATACTTAATCCCAATTATCTAACTTTCAGAGTGATTTAATCTTACATACCTGGGTGTGTTCACCTGTTGTTGTTCTTCAGTCACTGTGGAATTCTCAGATGATGTCGGTGTGACTAGATCAACATTCTATACCGGTGTACTCATAGTAGGTTCATTTGTGACTATCTCAACTGTCGTTTCAGAGTCTATAGACCTTCTAAACTGTTCATCAATCTTCACATTTGCACTTTCAATGATTTTCTACAATCTCTTATTAAAACATCTATATGCCTTTCTCTTAGATGAATAACCAAGAAATATTCCTTCATTACTTCTAGGATCAAATTTGCCAATATAATCATCTCTCCTAATTTAACATTTGCTTCCAAATATTTTGAAATATTTAAGAGTAGGAGTATTACCAAACCATAGTTCATGAGGGGTCTTACCGGTTTCACCTTTGATGTGAACTATGTTGAATGTATAAACAATTGTATTGACTACTTCTCTCCAATACACATGAGGTAGTTTTGCTTCTAATATCATGCTTCTAGCTACATCCAAAATAGTTTTGTTCTTCCTTTCCACAACTCCATTTTGTTGGGGTGTCCGAGGTGCTGATAATTGTCTTCTGATTCCATTCACTTCATAAAATGTATTAAATTCTTTAGATGTGAATTCACCTCCTTGATCTGATCTCAAACATTTGATTTTCTTACCAGTTTCATTTTCTACCATTACCTTGAATAGTTTGAATTTCCCAAAAGCTTCTGATTTCTCCCCGAGAAAAGTAACCCAACACATTCTAGAATAATCATCAATGATTAGCATAAAATATCTATCTCCTTGTAAACTTCTAGTTCTTGTTGGACCACATAAATCATTATGAATTAAGTCAAGAGCATTATTGGATTTTTCTGGAATACTCTTAAAAGTTGTTCTAACTTGCTTTCCAAATTGACATTCCTTACATACCGGATTGTGAGGTTTAACAATCTTAGGTAAATCTCTTACTGCCTTAGTTGTACTGATCTTTACAATGCAATCAAAATTTACATGACATAGTCTCTTATGCCATAACCAACATTCATCAATATGTGCAATCAAGCATGTCTTTTCATTGTTAATCAAATGAAAGATATTACCTCTAGTCTGATTACCGGTTGCAATTTCCAAACCAGTTCTATTCATGATTTTGCATTTACCATTCTTGAATTGTATTTGAAATATTTTTTCAACTAATTGACCAACACTCAAAAGATTATGCTTCAAATTGTTAGGATTCCCAAAGATACTAAGAGGGGGGGTGAATCAATATCTGACTGGTAATATAATTTTCTTAACTTATAACATGAAAAGCATATTAAAATTGTGTACCGGTAAACCAGAAATAATGCAACAAATAAGAATAACAACCACAACATGAAAAGCACACCATAACACAATATTTTAATGAGGAAACCCGATGTGGGAAAAACCTCGGTGGGATTTGTGACCCACAATATTCACTTACTGCTTACAATAGGGGCCTGCACATGCAGGAAAGCCAAGTGCCTAGAGCTCACTGCTCAATTACAGAGGAAGTCACAGTGACTTACAAAAATGGATTATACTAATCCAATGTCATGTACTACTTCAGATTAGCATCTGCTATGCCAGATTCAATACCGGTTTAAGCTCTACTACATACATAAACCCTTAACCAATAATTCACATATTAGGTCTACTACCTTCTATTCATATTTCACATTCATATCATATCCTAGATGATCTACAATGATCTCATACATATATGAGTCATATTACAATCCGCCAAGTCGGCTTACAAAAACATTTTATAATTAATTACAAAATACATTAATAAAAAATTGTTGTCGACCAAGGTGTCGGTAATCTTCCTTTACGATGCTAGTGTTCTGTATGTCGGTGTAGAGTCTGCCTGTGCTGGTGTCTACCAATATCACATGATTGTAAGGTTGTCATCAATGACAATACCTTCAATCACCTACAATTTTGCATTGGAGTGTGCCTTTGCCAACAATCTCCCCCTTTGGCATTGATGGCAACACTTATGAGAAAAATCCAAAAAGAATGTGTCCAATAATGGTTTGCCAAAATTGTCTTACCAAAACTGTGTGCCAAAAATGTATGCTCCCCCTGAGCTGATGATGTTATGTTCTGATCATTTTTCTCATCTCACTACTCCCCCTTTGACATCAATGACTAAGGTTGTCATTTGCTGTCAGTGGAGTCCTGCCTAGATTCTTGCAACCAGTGGGTTACAATCTGAAAAATATCTGTCAAAACCAAATTTAAACTATCGGTGAATCTTTTGTTGTCCTGTAATGCCTCTTGTGTTCTCTGAACTGTACCGATGAGTATGTGCATTTTCTCTTTCGGTGTCTTAAGTCCAGGAACTAGAGCCTCAGAATTTTATTTTCTCAAAGAAATGAGGTAATCTAGTTTAGGACCAAGTTGACATTTTAAGCTCTTTGCCTTATCCTTTATTCTCTCTTTATCCTTCTCTAACTTCTTAATTTTCTCTTCTAGATCTACAATTTTCTTTTCTATCTCCAAAAATGAATCTGATGTACCTATCAGATTGTCAGCAATATTGTTAATCTTATCTTGTGTTCTGGCTTGACATTACCATCTACATCACAAATTACAATCCTATACATGTTTTTGATCTCATCATCACCTAATTCCTCTATATGACAGTGTATGTATATCCTAGGGTCTTCAACATATACTACTCCCTTAGGAATTTGAGAGAATGCACCTATGCTATCATCTTTCTTCGCAATTTTGGGAACCATTTTGAATATGGGTCGAGGGCATTTAATAACCCCAATCACAGTAGGGTTTGTAATAAATTTAGGAGTGGAGGAGGATGTCATAGTTATAAATACCTTAATCTGCCTTAGGGCTTTGATGAACTGCTTCACTTCTTCGCTAAGGATGCCTTCGCTTGGGAATTTTTGTGCTTTTGAAGATTTGAATGCTCGGTGAATGAAAAAGGAGCCAAAACACTTTCTTTATAATGTTATTTTCCCCAACTACCATATTTAATGCTTGCCGGTTAAGTCACAACTTAACTCATCTACCGGTATAGAAGTAATTTCAACTTCTCACCATCAACCGAGGGAATAATAGCATCTTTTTCCATTTTGTTGCTAAACCCCCAAGGGATTTTCCTTCAGTTAGATGAAGAGTCTCCTGCTGGTGGAGTGTTACTATGTTCTACCGGTGGAGGAGTGTTTCCATCAACATTCTGATCTGACTTCCTGATCCATTGTTTTGAGAATTCTTGCTTTACCTCTTCAGCCTTTTCTTTACCTTTCAAGCTAGGACCTTTGTTATTTGTTGGTGGGGACTTGCTTCTACAAAATTTTGCAATATGTCCAATTTTGTTGCAAGCATAACAAGTCACATTGTTTTTCTGAATACCTTTCCCATATCCTATGTCGGTATGTGTTCTACATTGATTAGATAAGTGTCCAAATCTTCCACAAACATAACATCTTACATTCATTTTGCTATTTTCTGAGTTATGACCAACTTTGTTGCATTTAGATCATTGACCGGTGGGTGTATTAGTGTTCTGATAATTTCTAGATCTACACTGATTTGCTTTGTGACCATACTTGTTACAGTTACAGCATTTCCCATTGAATTTGTAAGCATTAGGTTGTCTTACCGGTTTACTATGATCATGATTGTTTGCAGTACCGGAGCTTTCACCAATATCAAAGCCAAGGCCATTTGTATCACCATTAGGTTTCTGATTTTTCAACATGTCAACAAGTTCTTTTGAACTTTTCTTGAATTTCTCTTTGTGTTGATTTGCAGCAATCAGTTCATTTTCCAAGATTCCTTTCTATCTCATGAGTTTAGTTCTGTCATTTTGTGTATGCATCAGATCTATCTTCAACATATCATTCTCATGACTGAGTCTTGTGTTTTCATTTCCAGCATCATTTAGTCTTATAGTCAAGTCATCTTCATTCTTCTTTCTGTCTTCAATTTCTTTACAAAATCTCATAGTCATATCTTGCATCTCATTCTTCATTGTACAGTTATCTTGTCTCAGTTGGTTCACCAGATCATTAAGAGTTTCATTTTCATCTTCCTCTTTCTGCATCTTCTCACAAAGTTCTCTTCTTTTATTTATTGCTATGGTGAAATTTTCTTGAAGTCCTTGATTAATATCTTGAGCAGCCTTCAGATCATCCTCAAGTTTGATATTCTTCACCTTTTCTGCATCATAGTCTGAAAGAGTTGTTTCCAATTGCTTTCTCAAGTTTTCCAACTCTATCGGTGTCAAGATCTTCCTCAAGTTGTTAGGATTTTGAAAATAGAGGACCAGGCTTTGATACCAATTGTTAGGATTCCCAAAGATACTAAGAGGGGGGGTGAATCAGTATCTGACCAGTAATATAATTTTCTTAACTTATAACATGAAAAGCATATTAAAACTATGTACCAGTAAACCATAAATAATGCAACAAATAAGAATAACAACCACAACATGAAAATAACACCATAACACAATATTTTAACGAGGAAACTCGGTGTGGGAAAAACCTCAATGGGATTTGTGACCCACAATATTCACTTACTACTTACAATAGGGGCCTGCACATGCAGAAAGGCCAAGTGCCTACAGCTCACTGCTCAATTACAAAGGAAGTCACACTGGCTTACAAAAATGGATTATACTAATCCAATGTCTTGTACTACTTCAGATTAGCATATGCTATGCCAGATTCAATACTGGTTTAAGCTCTGCTACATACATAAACCCTTAACCAATAATTCGCATATTAGGTCTACTACCTTCTATTCGTATTTTGCATTCATATCATATCCTAGATGATCTACAATGATCTCATACATATATGAGTCATATTACAATCCGCCAAGTCGGCTTACAAAAATATTTTATAATTAATTACAAAATACATTAATACAAAATTGTTGTCAGCCAAGGTGTCGGTAATCTTCCTTTATGGTGTCGGTGTTATGTATGTCAGTGTAGAGTCTGCCTGTGCCAGTGCCTGCCGGTATCACATGATTGTAAGGTTGCCATCAATGACAATACCTTCAATCACCTACAATTTCTCATTGGAGTGTGCATTTGCCAACACAAACCTTCAACATAGTAAACATTATCAATATTGTGCTTACCATCAAAAGATATAGTCCCTTTTCCTCTGATCAAACAATCTTTGTCATCTCCAAATCTTACTAGACCTCCATTGTATTCTTGAAAGGTTAAGAATTTAGTCGTATCACCAGTCATATGATGTGAACATCTGGAATCAATGATCCATTCATCCTTTTCTTCAATTTTAGCTGTCAGGGCCTTCTCTACCGGTTGAACAGTGGGTCTCGGTTGATCTTCTGTTATAGCAACAAAATCCCATCCATTGTTTGTCATTTCCTCGTCAGAATCATTAGTAACTCCTTCATCATCATAGTAAAATGATTTGTCTCTATTCTTCTTAAATCTATACCTTTGATAATCAAGGTTAGGCTTATATGTTCTTTTAGCTTATTCTTTCAATCTTGCATGTCTATCAGGACACCTAGAAGCCATATGACCAATTTTATTGCAGTTAAAATATTTAAATGGTGTTTTACCTTCATACTTACTTCCAACTAGACCTTTAGGCATTTTCCTTGCAAATAGTGCTTCAAGCTCTTCAAGTTCTTCATTCTCTCTTCTGATTTCTTCAAGTTCTCTAGCATAGAGTGCTTTCCAATCAGATTTTTCAGATGATGATGATGTTGTTGTAGATGATGAAGCTTTGAAAGCCAATCTGCCTTAATTGAAGCAATAGGATCAAATTCCTCAAGTTCAAAAGATGAAAGTTTTCCAACCAAAGTATCTCTAGATACTGATGCATTAGGAATTATTCTCAATTCATTAATAGCAGTTACTTTCATTTTGTATGCCAGTGGCAAATCTCTTAAAACTTTAGAAACAATTTCATCTTCACTTAGCAATCCTCCACAACATTGTATACCCAAAACAATTTCATTAACTCTTTCCATAAAAGCAGAAATCTTTTCATCTTCTTCCATTTTCAGATTTTCATACCTGGCCTGGAAGCATTCTAGTTTTGTAATTTTGACAGTGGTATCACCTTCATTCAATGTTTCCAATTTATCCCAAATAGCTTTAGCAATAGATCGCTCTGATAATCCCATGATTTGCTGATCTGACAATGTGCTAAAAAGTGCTTCTCTTGCTTTGCAATCATTTTTCTCATCTTTAGCAAAGATTGGTGGATTAGGTTGACCTTGAGTAGGAGCAACATATCCATTCTTTTTAACATCCCATATGTCCTTTCCAATGCAATTCAGATGTGTCTCCATTCTAATGTTTCATATACCATGGTTCCATCAAGCTTCAAACTGTCCTTCCTAAAATAGTTAGTAGACATAGAATCTCCTCAAGTTGTTAAACTTATGTAAAAAGAGGACTAG
Organism: Cryptomeria japonica; assembly: GCF_030272615.1. Taxonomy (NCBI): domain Eukaryota; kingdom Viridiplantae; phylum Streptophyta; class Pinopsida; order Cupressales; family Cupressaceae; genus Cryptomeria; species Cryptomeria japonica. Next base: position 41,042,876 of record NC_081406.1, on the reverse strand, counting down.
GCTCTGATACCAATTGTTAGGTCCCGGAGGTAACTGAGAGGGGGGGTGAATCAGTTGTCTATTAATTTCAAACCTAAACTAACTTAACCAAACTTAGTGCATGATACTGGTAAACCAAACTTTAATGTCGGTAGATAGTTTAGCAGTTAATAACGGTACTGGTAAAGTTTAGTGCATGAAATAGAAAGAAAAATAACATACACAACACATAACACAATTATTTTTACGTGGAAACCCTATAAGGGGAAAAACCACGGTGGGAAACCTTACCCACAATCAGATGATACTACTACAGATATTATGTGTGTACAATGGGGTCTGCACATGCAGAAAAGGCCAACTACCTAGAGCTCATTGCTCAATCACAAAATGGGAGTCACATTGACTACAATTGGATGGTTAAATCTGATGATAATGTACTGGTCAAAATAGCATCTTCATATGCTAGATTCGATACCGGTTAAGCTCTGATTTGCCTTCTCCAAACCTTCCTTGAATCTTCAAATGATGTATGTGTGTATAGCTCTGATTATATTCGCATATACCTTATTACAATCCTTTTTCACACTCTCCTCTTCTTTTTTTTAATCTCACAAATGAGATCTTACATAAATATGAAAACCTAAGACCAAATGTATAGGTCGGCTCACTAAGATATTACAATAAAATCAATTACAAATGAATCAATATGCGATGCATAATGTCGGCTCAATGCATTTATAACAATAACAAATCATCTACATAATGTGTCGTGCTGACCTGGAATAGATAATGCTTGCTGGTGTTAGGTCTCGGAGACAACTGAGAGGGGGGGTGAATCATTTGTCCAATAAATTCAACCAGAATTAACTTAACCAAAACTTAATGCTTAATACCGGTAAACCAAACTTTATAGCCGATAGACAGTTATAACAGTTAATTGCAGTACCCGTAAAGATTAATGTGTGAAATAGAAAGAAAATAACATCCACAACATAACACAAATATTTGTACGTGGAAACCCTGTAAGGGAAAAAACCACGGTGGGAAGCCTTACCCTCAATCAAATGATATTACTGCAGATAGTATGTGTGTACAATATGGATTTTTCACATGCAGAAAGGCCAGCTACCTAGAGCTCACTACTCAATCACAAAATGAGAGTCACGCTGACTACAATTAGATGGTTAAATCCAATGATAGTGTACTGCATAAAATAGCATCTTCATAAGCTAGATTCAGTACCAATTTAGTTCTAATTGCCTTCACCAAAACCTTCCTTCAACCTTCAAATGATTTCTACGTGTATAGCTCTACTTATTTTCGCATATACCTTATTACAATTTTTTCTTCTAATCGCATATCAATCTCACAAATGAGATCTTACATTTATACCATAACCTAAGACCAATTGAATAGGTCGGCTCACTAAAAGATATTACAATAAAATCAATTACAAATAAGTCAATATTTGATGCATGATGTCGGCTCAATACATTTACAATAATAATAAATCATCTCCATAACGTGTCGTGCTGATCTAGAATAGATATGCCTGTCGGTGCTTATCCTGGACCTATTTGCCAGTAAAAACAAATATGCTAAACAAATAACTAAATCGCCAAAACCAAGTGATCGAATAATTTCTTTGACATAACCAAGTAGTCTCCAAGTCATTCCAAGTGCCGGTGAACAATATAATCTGTCGGTGAGCCAAATACCGGTGACTGTGCATAAGTCTTTGACTTGTCGATGAACATAACCAAAATCTCCAAGTGCTGATAAGTGTTGACAAGCGATGACAGGTGTTGACATCAATGACAAAACCATATCAACATATCGAAAATGCCAACAATCTCCCCCTTTGGTATTGATGGCAACAGAAAATGGAAAAACCATCAAAGTGCCAAAACAGAAATGCCAAAAACCAAAAACCAAAAACCAATAATCTCCCAAAGAGATTATTAACCAGAAATGAAAATACAAATATAGAGAGTAATCAATATCTCCAACAATCTCTCCCAAAGTAACAATCTCTCCCCAAGGGATAATGTGTTTTTTTTTTTTTTTAAATTTCATATCAATCTCTCCCCCTTTGACATCAAATGCCAAAGCATTACAAAGACCAGTTTCAAATACAAAATACCAACTACTCCCCCTAAGAAGTATCTCCTCATCAAAGACAGAAAAAGATTTTTTTGTTAATTCTGTCGGTTGATGACAAACATCAATTGTCTAAGTCTCTACCGGTGGGGGTAGGACTCCAAGTTGCTCTCTAAGATATTCAAAAGTCTCTTTAGGCAAAGGCTTTGTAAAAATATCTGCAATCTGCTCTTTAGTGTTCACATAAACCAATTTCACTTCTTTTGATTCAACATTCTCCTTTACAAAATTGAATTTGATAGAAACATGTTTAGTCTTAGAGTGGAATACCAAGTTCTTTGATATATCAATTGCTACCATATTATCATAGTAAATAGTTATAGGTTCCTTGCATTTTACCTTTATGTCCTTCAACATTTATTTGATCCATAATACTTGTGTACAATTAGTTATTGTTGCAACATATTCTGATTCTGCTGTTGATAGACTTGTACAACTCTATTTCTTGCTCAACCATGAAATTAGTTTGCTACCAAAAAAAAATGCTCCATCGGTGGTGCTTTTTCTGTCATCCACATCTCTTGCCCAATTAGCATCTGTGTATGCACATAAGTCAAAAATTTCTTCTCTAGGATACCATAAACCAAGATTTGTAGTGCTTTGTAGGTACCAAAAAATCCTTTTTACTGTTGATTCATGATTTTCTTTAGGATTACTCTGAAATCTTGAACCAATACATATTGCATTCATAATATCAGGTCTTGTTTGTGTCAAATACAGTAAACCTCCTATCATTGACTTGTATCTAGTCGGATTAACAAGTGTTGATTCATCCTTCAAAGATAATTTATCAGTTGTAGTCATAGGTGTGCTTACCAGTTTATAGTTTTCCATGCCAAATTTCTTTAGTAATTCCTTCAAGTACTTAGATTGACATAGGAATATATCTTTATCAGTCTGTGAAATCTGCAATCCTAAAAAGAATTTTATCTCTCCAATCATAGACATTTCAAATTCTTGTTGCATTTTGTTAGAAAAGTCTTTACACAAACCATCTTCTCCTCCAAAGATTATATCATCAACAAAAACTTAAATAACCAAGATGTCATCATTAGTCACTTTGTAGTATATATTGTTGTTAGCGTTACCTTTAGTGTAACCAAGCTTCAAAAGATATTTGTCCAATCTAGCATACCAAGCTCTAGGAGCTTGTTTCAATCCATATAAAGCTTTCCTTAACCTGCAAACCATGTCTTTGTTATCTGTCAAAGAAAATCCATCAGGTTGTTCAATATAAACTTCTTCTTCAAGATCTCCATTCAGAAATGCACATTTAACATCCATTTGATATACTTTATAGTTTTTGTGTGCTGCAAAAGCCAATAAAAGTCTACCTACCTCAATTCTAGCTACCAATGCAAAGGTTTCATTGTAATCAATTCCTTCTTTTTGTAAATATTCCTTACACACCAATCTCATTTTGTTTCTGATTACCTTACCATCTTCATTAAGTTTATTTCTGAAAACCCATTTAGTTCCAATTACATTTTTGCCTTTAGGCTGGGGAACTAATAACCAAGTGTTATTCCTTTCAATTTGTTCCAATTCATCTTCCATAGCTCTAATCCAATATTTATCTTCACATGCCTCATTAATGTATGTAGGTTCAATTTGAGAAATAAGACATACCTCTTCATTTGCCAATCTTCCTCTAGTCATAACTCCTTGAAATTTGTTTCCAATTATCTGATATTCAGAATGATTCAATCTTACATACCGGGGTGTTTTTGCTTGTTGTTGTTCTTCAGTGACTATTGAATCTCCAGATGATGCCGGGGTAACTGGATCACCATTTTGTACTAGTGTATTCATAGTAGGTTCATTTGTGATTATCTCTATTGTCAGTTCAGAGTCTGTGTACCTTAAATTTCCTCTAAACTGTTCATCAATCTTCACATTTGCACTCTCAACAATTTTCTACAATCTCTTGTTAAAACATCTATATGCCTTGCTTTTAGATGAATAACCAAGAAATATTCCATCACTTCTAGGATCAAATTTGCCAATATACTCATCTCTTCTAATATAGCATTTACTTCCAAATAATCTAAAATATTTAAGAGTAGGAGTATTACCAAACCATATTTCATGTGGGGTCTTACCGGTTTCACCTCTGATGTGAACTTTGTTGAATGTATAAACTGTTGTATTGGCCGCTTCTCTCTAGTATATATGAGTTAGATTTTCTTCAGATATCATACTTCTAGCTCCATCTAAGATAGTTTTGTTTTTCCTTTCCACAACTCCATTATGTTGGTGTGTCCAGGGTACTGATAACTGTCTTCTGATCCCATTCACTTCACATAATGTATTAAATTCCTTAGATGTGAATTCTCCTCCTTGATCTGATCTCAAACATTTGATTTTCTTTCCGGTTTCATTTTCTACCATCACTTTAAATTTCCCAAATGCTTCAGATTTCTCCCTGAGAAAAGTAACCCAACACATTCTAGAATAGTCATCAATGATTAGCATAAAATATCTATCTCCTTGTATACTTCTATTTCTTGTTGGACCACATAAATCAGTATGAATTAAATCAAGAACATTGTTAGACTTTTATGGAATACTCTTGAAAGTTGCTCTAACTTGCTTTCCAAATTGACATTCCTTACATACCGGATTGTGAGGTTTAACAATCTTAGGTAAATCTCTTACTACCTTAGTAGTATTGATTTTCACAATGCAATCAAAATTTACATGACAAAGTCTCTTATGCCATAACCAACTTTCGTCAATATGTGAAATCTAACATGCTTTCTCATTGTTGTTCAAATGAAAGATATTACCTCTAGTCTGATTATCGGTTGCAATTTCCAAGCCAGTTTTGTTTAAGATTTTGCATTTACCATTCTTGAACTGTAACTAAAATCCTTTCTCAACTAATTGACCAACACTCAAAATATTATGCTTCAACATAGTAAACATTATCAGTATTGTGCTTACCATCAAAAGATATAGTGCTTTTTCCTTGGATCAAACAAGCTTTATCATCTCCAAATCTTACTAGACCTCCATTGTATTCCTAAAAGGTTAAGAATTTACTCTTATCACCAGTCATATGATGTGAACATCCTGAATCAATAATCCATTCATCCTTATCTTCAACTTTAGCTATTAGGGCCTACCCATTGAACAGTAGGTGCCGGTTGATCTTCTGTTATAGCAACAAAAGCCCATCCATTGTCTGTCGGATCTTCATCAGCATAATAACAAGATTTATCTCTATTCTTCTTAAACTTGTATTTCCGATAGTCAGGGTTAGGCTTATATGTTCTTTTAGATTCTTCTCTTAATCTTGCATGTCTACGAAGGCATCTAGAAGCCATATGACCAATCTTATTACAGTTAAAACATTTAAAGGGTGCTTTTCCTTCATACTTACTTCCAATTGGACCTTTAGGCATTTTCCTAGCAAATAGTGCTTCAAGTTCTTCAAGTTCTTCATTTTCTCTCCTACTTTCTTCAAGCTCTCTTGCATAGAAGGCTTTCCAATCAGATTTATCAGATGATGATGATGTTGCAGTTGATGATAATGCCTTGAAAGCTAGAACTGTCTTGATAGTAGTAACAGGACCAAATTCCTCAAGCTCAAAAGATGAAAGTTTTCCAACCAAAGTGTCTCTAGATACTGATGCATTAGGCATTGTTCTCAATTCATTTATAGCAGTAAATTTCATTTTATATGCTAGTGGAAAATCTCTTAAAACTTTAGAAATAATCTCGTCTTAATTTAAGGTTCCTCCACAACATTGTATACCTAAAACAATTTCATTTACTCTTTCCATAAAAGCAGAAATTCTTTCTTCTTCTTCTTCCATTTTCAGACTTTCATACCTGACCCAGAAGCATTCAAGTTTTGCAATTTTGACTGTGGAATCTCCTTCATTCAATGTTTCCAGTTTGTCCCAAATAGCTTTAGCAGTAGATCTATCTGACAATCCCATGACTATCTAATCTAATAATGCGCTCAAAAGTGCTTCTCTTGCTTTGCAATCATTTTCCTCATCTTTAGCCAGGTTAGGTGGAATAGGTTGACCTTGAGTAGGAGCAGTATAGTCATTCTTTATAACATCTCATATGTCCTTTCCAATGCAATTCAAATGTGTCTCCATCCTGATCTTCCATATGCCATAGTTAGTTCCATCAAGTTTTGGACTGTCCTTCCTGAAATAGTTAGAAGACATTGGATCTCCTCAAGCTATTAAACTTCTGCAAAAAGAGAACTAGGCTCTGATACCAATTGTTAGGTCCTGGAGACAACTGAGAGGGGGGGGTGAATCAGTTGTCCAATAAATTCAACCAGAATTAACTTAACCAAAACTTAATGCTTAATACCGGTAAACCAAACTTTATAGCTAGTAGACAGTTATAACAGTTAATTGCAGTACAGGTAAAGATTAATGCATGAAACAAAAAGACAATAACATCTACATCACATAACACAAATATTTGTACATGGAACCCTGTAAGGGGAAAAACCACAGTGGGAAGCCTTACCCACAATCAAATGACACTACTGCAGATAGTATGTGTGTACAATATGGATTCTGCAAATGCAGAAATGCCAGCTGCCTAGAGCTCACTGTTCAATCACAAAAATGAGAGTCACACTGACTACAATTGGATGGTTAAATCCAATGATAGTGTACTGCATAAAATAGCATCTTCATATGTTGGATTCAGTACCGATTTAGTTTTGATTGCCTTCACAAAAACCTTCCTTCAACCTTCAAATGATGTTTGTGTGTATAGCTCTGCTTATTTTCGCATATACCTTATTACAATTATTTCTTCTAATCGCATATCAATCTCACAAATGAGATCTTACATTTATACCATAACCTAAGACCAATTGAATAGGTCGGCTCACTAAAATATATTACAATAAAATCAATTACAAATAAGTCAATATTTGATGCATGATGTTGGCTCAATGCATTTACAATAATAATAAATCATCTCCATAACGTGTCATGCTGATATGGAATAGATATGCCTGTCGGTGCTTATCCTGGACCTATTTGCCGGTAACAACAAATATGCAAACCCAAATAAACAAATAACCAAATCACCAAAACCAAGTGATCAAATAATGTCTTTGACATAATCAAGTAGTCTCCAAGTCATTCCAAGTGTCGGTGAACAATATAATATGTCGGTGAACCAAATACCGGTGACTGTGCATAAGTCTCTGACTTGCCGGTGAACATAACCAAAATCTCCAAGTGCTAATAAGTGTTGACAAGCAATGACAGGTGTTGACATCAATGACAAAACCATATCAACATATCCAAAATGCCAACAGTCGGTCCATAACCTAGACCTATTTGTCGGTAACAGCAAATATGCAAACTCGATTGTACCAATAATCAAATCACCAAAACCAAGTGTCTAAACAATGTCTTCAACATAACCAAGTACTAACAGATCACCCTCGGTGTTGGTGAACAATATAACCTGTCGGTGAACTAGATGTCGATGATTGTGCATAAGTCACTGAACATAACCAAAGATCTCCAAGTGTTCTCAAGTGTTGACATCAATGACAAAACCAATGCAACACATCTATAATACCAAAATTAATCAAATAAATAAATATCTATTTAATTAATAGAGGAAGTCAGACCAATTAAATAAATAAATTATTTAATTAATTTAGGGAGAAGATAATTCAAATTAATAAAAATATTTATTTAAATAAGAAAAGGCTAGAAAAGGCTAAATGAATTAATTAAATAAATAAATAATTATTTAATTAATAGAAGACTTAGGAAAAAATAATTAAATAAATAAAATAGTTATTTAATTATGATGTGACAATTTTAGGTGTCTACAACACCAAGTGTGAATTATAGGTCCAAATCGAGTTTATAATCCAACTGACACCTCTTTACACTTTTTTGCCCTAAAGTGCAAATTGGGTTCGTAAACCCGAAATGCACCTTGATAAGTACAAATCAGGTTTACAAACCCGGTTTGCATGTATTTATGGCACTTGAGATATTAAATGCATGCTCTTTTACTTCGATTTGGAGTCTTTCACTTGGTTTTTAATCCATTTCCTCTGCATTTTTACCTCATTTTGCCATTTTAAGCTATCCACGGTCGTGGGAGGACAAGCTCTAATTCGGATTTCACAAAGTTTTGCCCATGTTTTTCGGGTAAGGTTTTTCCTCTTACCTCTTGTTCTTGTAGGGTTTGAAATCCCTTTTATTTTTTGAGAGAGAAAGATTTGAATGTATGTATTTTTTTTCATTTTATTCAATTTGTATCAACCCTATTTGTGGTGTCGTTTGGATTCATCGGCCTAAACAAAACCACATTTGTGGTGTTTCTCGGGTTGATGGACCCGAATGACACCCATTATCACTGTTAAGCCCCTTGTTTTTTGCAATGTTTTCACATTACCGAGTTTTGGTGGAATTTGATGGTATGATGAAAGAATAAGTATCTGGTAGATTACTGAGAGGGGGGAGGTGAATCAATAAACTCAAAAACTTATACAAACTTCCCAAACTCAAACTGAAACTCACAAAGTAAACTTATCAATGGAATATCACTATTAAGATCAATACTCATAAGAATACTTAACATCAACTAGTTAACTATTATAACAACTTAACAATAAACAACATTCAACTTGTAAACTTCCAAATGCTTAATCATATATCAACACACTCCATCTCTCAATGCTTCTAGTTATCATGCCTTATCAGAAGTTAATCAAATCAACAAATAAGATCATAACCACAAAAAACATTCACCACATGACACAAATGTTTATACATGGAAAACCCAAACAGGAAAAAATGATGGTGAGATGAGACTCGCAAGATAGTTATCTAAACTCTTCTAAAGTTCTCCTTGTTAGGAGCCAAGCCTGTTAAAGATTTTACAATAAGTCTTGTTAAGAACTGATCCTATTAGGAATCACTTGGTTAAGGGATTTACAAAATGCCATGATAAAAAGAAAATACCCTGTTAGGAGTAACCTTGGTAGAGGATTTGAGAATCCAAGCTAATGGACCACCTTTTTAGAGGATTTAAGAAGTAACCAATCTTGTTAGAGCTTACCCGGTTAGGGGATTTCAATTATGTTGTAATTGTTAGAAGACAATGGGTTTTTCTTGATTTGTCTAAATAGCACTACATTTGCTTGATCATATCCTTTTAAGCTTCAATCTGCCTTTACTCAAACTGCAGATCCATTCTCCGGTTAGGCAACCACACACTCAACTGATTTCAGCCAACACTTTGCCAACACTAAACAAAACAACTTCATCGACCTTAAATACAAATCAATTAGGTCGATAACATAACAAAAACCTAATTCTCTCATAGAGATTACAAACAAATCGGTTCAAGTGTGACTGTTGGATTTACATAGCAATCTATACACATTATTCAATAAAATTCCAACCGCTCCATGATCACTGCTTCATCGAACTTGTAACTCATCACACGCTTTGTATTAGATGCAATCCACTTTGCTCATTCCCTAGACAATCAAACAAACGCGCCAAAACAATCTGAACTTATCTTCTTACAATGATCACATGTGTCTCTATCATTACTGCTCAGCAGATAATAAACCAAAATAACCATTTAGAAAACTTAATTGGTTAGGGTTTGAATGTTGGCTTGATGATGATTGTAATGTATTCATCACTTGTTGTCATTGATGAAACACTCTTACACACACATATGATTATATTGACTATCGGTGTAACTTCAATTATTTACACTGTCAACTGATATACCTTATGGTTAATCTCTAACCGGTGCTTTGTGTCAACCGCTATGTGCATAAGAGACAACCTATGGTTATACTAAGTCGGCATCAAGATGAAGATCAAGATGGAGATTAAGAAGAGATTCAAGGACAATAGTTCATATGTTTTATTCAAACTGGTATTGATTGTTCCAACCGGGATTTGGTTATTTCTGTGATGAGTTACCAGCATCAACTACTTGATGGTAATTTTTGTGATGAGTTATGATCACTTGTCCAGATACACTGCACCTAGGAAATTGTGTCATGATTTCCTTAGGCCAACATGCAATCTTGTGAGACATGGACCAGCTCTGATACCATGTGAGATTTTGCCAAGATCAAGAGGCAATGGAAAGCACAAATAAGAGAGAACAAAATAGATGATAGGAATAAACTATATTCTATCAAGATGCAAAATATGATCAACTGGATCATTACAAGACATAGATTGATTGCCCGTACAAATAATGTAGATGAGCCTTCTTATATAGGCAAGGCTTATGGATATGTGAGCACACAAACATGAAATGTGGCTCAATAAGAAATAAGGGTAGGTAGGAAATAGGTGTGGGTAGGTAGGAGAAATAATATAATAGTCCACATGAGGTGGATCACCCACTGAATGTGGAGTGTAACAACAAGATCAACACCATAAAAAGTGGAAATTATCCTACACACACTATCCCAATGTGGCACAAACACCCAAGTGTCTCATACCCAAACTACAATGAAATGCATGTACCTAAGTAAACTTAAGTAAGGTGTAATAATATCCAAGATGAATAATTATTTACACCAACAAATCTGAATGTTTATATATTGACATCTTAGTAAATCTTTTTAAGATGATGGTATGCATGAAGAGTAAAAGTTTTTGTTGAAGAGTGATAAGTGTTAAGATGAAGAGTGTGTTGAAGAGTAGTGTTGAATGTGCTTAGAGGGATCTGATCAAGAAAGTATTATTCTACTTAGAACAGATCAAACCATTCTTGTTGTTTTCTAACCATTATAGTAGAATCAAATCCCTTAATCGAGTAAGCTCTAATAAGCTTCAATGTATAAATCCTCTAACAAGGTGATCCATTAGTTTGGATTCTGAAATCCTCCACCAAGGTTACTCCTAACAAGGTATAAGCTTCTAATCAAGCTTTGGGATCTCTAATAAGATTCGCTCCTAGCAGAGCACTTTGTAGACCTTAACCGGTCAGTTATCTATTACTGTAGATAGTTAAGTTGTGAGTTCCATCTCACCGTGGTTTTTACCTATTTGGGTTTTCCACGTATAAACACTTGTGTTATGGTGGATGTTTTTATATCATTTTGGATTACATGCATTGTGTTTAAAAGCTTTGTTAAGTTCATCTACCAGTTAGTGTTTAAAGTAGTTTGGTTTTTGGTGTCATTGATTTATCCCCCCCTCTTAGTTCTTTTTAAGTCCATCAATTGGTATCAGAGCCTAACTTCGTTGAAGCCTAACCGCTTAGAAGGGAGCCTTGAAACCACCATGGGGGACATGAGCTACTTCAAGATGGCTAGAGAGATAGAATCTAGTAGAAATGAGCTTCAAAACCTAAGGGTCAAACTGAAAACTTCTCAAGTCAAAAGGAGAGAGCTAACTAAACAACTATTACAGATATCTGATAATAGTTCTTCAGATGAAGCCAATATTGATGCTTTAGCAGAAGAAGTTGAAAATTTAAATGGTGAGAAACTGGATCTAAGGAGAGAGATAGAAGGTCTCACTATCCACATGAGTCAGGAACTAGAAGCCAGAAGAGATGTTGAAGATCTTATCAAGGAAAGAGATCAAGAGATTACAAAGATCAAATGGGAAAATGCCACTATGCATGAGCACTTGATTGTTGAAAGAGAAGAAAAGGAGAACCCGTAGCTAGATCTTGAACTTGCATCATCTCTAAAAGAGAACCTATCTAAGCATAATGAAGATCTCACAAAATAGCTTACTGAAGCCAATGAGAAATTGGAGAAGTTCATCAAGAGTTCTACCATGCTGGAAGAACAAATTCAATCACAAAGAATGAAGGGTGATGTCTCTAGACTTGGTTTTCATACAACTAAAAAAGGTGAATCCTATGGTACAAAGAGCAACAATCCTAAGAACAAATCTACTCCTAAGATCAATAAGCCTACCGGTAAGAAGGTTTTTAAACTTGTTTGTTTTGTTTGCCATAAACCTGGTCACACTGCAATTTTTTGTAGAGACAAACCTAACAGAAATGCAAGTTACAATACTAATGCTAGGTTTGTGTCCAAGAAATTTGAAGGTCATTGCTTCACATGTGCAATGTATGGACATGGATCTGTTGAGTGCAGATATGGAGCAAACAATCCTTTACCACACATGCATCCAAGACCAAATGGTGACCGGATGAGGAACTTTAACAGTCGGGTAAACCTGAACTGGCAAAGATCCTACAACAATTGATTTAGTCCATTCAAGATGGAAAAGGTAACAAATGTTATTTGCACCATCTATAATAACTTTGGTCATGTGGCTATGAACTCCAGAAGAAGAACAAGAAGAGGAAATGCAGGACCTTGGAGATCATCTGGTATGTCTTGATATCACTGTAACAAATCAGGACACTTAGCAAAATTTTGTAGATCCAGAAACAATAAACCGGTCAACTCTTCTAAAGATCAGAAGGGAAAGCAGAAAGTTAATGTTGAAGAAACCAGAGAGGAAATGAATCGAATTTGGAAGAAGAAAAGTGATGAGTCACCTGAAGAAGAAACTCTTCCTTCATCCAGTGAAGAGAACCCTGAATTGGTGACTTAAGCCTTTTAATATAGCTAAGGGGAGCTTAATGGTTAAAATACCTCTGGACCCCTTGAGAAAAATGAGCGGGAAAAGAATTTTGAAACATGAAATTTTGGTAACTTTTTATTAACATGTTATCAACCAGTTTTCCACTTGAGTGGTGAAATTAGGGTTTGTAACCCTAACAAGTGAACATTTAATGCAGTAGGTAAAAAGGATAAAAGCGAGTTTCACTTTGTCATTTTTACCCTAACACATTTGAGAAAGAAATTTGAAGCGCTTGCATAGCTCAGAAAGGTTGTTTTGCTATAAATTGCCGAATTGTTTTGTGATTTGTAAAATTTAGTTGAATTGAAGGTTGCAGAAGGTCGAACTAGTGTGCACTTGGGCATTTCAACCGCTAAACGGGGCAACGTACGTGAAACAAGGTATTTCTTTGAACATACCACTTTGAATCTTGTTTATCTAGAATGACATCTACTTCAAAGTCTAAAGAGAGGTTGATGATCATTTCTGAGCCTACAGAAGCTCAAAAGGCAGATAAGATTGTGTCATATAATGCATTATCACAAGTTCCAAGCGGAGTTTTGGTCAAAGTTGATTTGTCCAGTTATATTGATTGCAAGTTAGAAGACTTAGGGTCTCTATACATCTACACACAGTTGAAATCACTTTGCGATAAGAATGGCAAGATTAAGACACAGTATGCTAGGATTTTTGAAAAGGGTTTTCATAATGCCTCTTATTTTCTTGATGATTTCAAAGAAGCACATATCAAAATAATTTTGAGTAGAGTTCATGGAGAAAACATGTACTTAGAAATGACTCACACAATTACAAAGGAAGCCATTCAGGCTGTGACTAGCTATTTCTCAACCAGTGAAGTACCTGAGCTAAGAAAAATTTCAAAGGATATTGTCTTCAATTTAACCGATTCTACATCTGATGGGCGTGCTTTTCCATTAACAACATTAAAGACCATGCAGTAAAACTAGTAGCAATGGTGATAGGCTGTCGAGTATTTTAATCCAGTAGACTTAACAATGTTCCATCTACAGCAGTTCACACAGCTCACAGAATGATTGTTGATAATGCAGACTATAATCTCTATGAAGCTATCAGGAGATAATTATTTTTGAATTTGCAATCTATCAAGAAGGATAGCAGTCTGAAATTCAAGTATGGTCATCTATTAGTCGAGCTATTCTTTTACTTTCACAACTTTCTACCAGGGATTGGAGACATTGAGTGGTCAAAGGACTCACCAATCTCGGCTCAAATCAAGAACAACATCAAGGTTGTAAAGAATACTTTCTATGCTACCTTGAATAGGTATTTCAATGAGTTCCAAAAGAAGATGAGTATGAGAATGAGGCTACTGGAAGAAGTGGTAAAACACTTTGAGAAGGACATAATCTTCACCGTTACCACTAACTTTTTCTTAATGCAAGCAATTGAGCCAAGAGAAGAAGAAATGGAAGACATGGGTTATGAGGTTAACCATGATCTATTGGTTGGTTATGCTAATACCCTATTAGCATCACCTATAGACAAAAGGAAAGAAAAAATGGACATTGTGGTAGTCCAAGAAGCATCTGTACAAACCAGTACTACACCTATTAAAAGTACAAGAGGAAAGAATTAAAAAGTCTGGTGAAGCATCTCCAACAACAAAGAGTACTAGGGTTACTAGGAGTTTCCTAACCAAAAAGGAACCGGAACCCAAAGTATATACTAAGAAGGAGAAAAAGAAGAGAGACAGGAAATTAATTTTGCAACCAGAGTCTAAGGGAATAGATTCTGATGAAGAACCAAAGAAATAAAAAGCAATCGACAGATTATCCAAGAAGGTAAAAGTAGTGGCAAAGGCAACTACACCTATTGATATAGCTGCTTACAAACTGGATACCCATTTTGAAAGAACAATGAAGACACTAGGGAGGAATAGGTTTGACAATGTCAAAGAATATTTTGATTCCTTCACTGAAGATGAGAAAGTGCCAGTGATTCAACAGGTAATCACTCATTTGTGTCATTACAGTAGATTTCCACATGATCTAGAAAAAGGTTATTTCAATCTCTTTGCATAATATTCTTTTAGATAAATGGGAGGATGCTATAAAATTGGAAAAAGAAATTATTCATGAAATATTTGTACAATATTTTCCCAATTTATCTACGGATGGAATTGGTGCTTTAGTTGATCAGTACAAAGAAAATTTTTCTTTTAAAGCGAGAAGATTGAAGCTTCTTAGTTGAAAAAGGGCAATTGTTGAAACTGAGACACATCAGATAGCTTGTGGAATCAAAAAGATGGAAGAACTCATCCATTCTTCTAAGAATAAGGATACAAAAAAGGTAGTCGATGATGTTAATAGACCGAAAATGGATGAAGAGGAGATTATTCAACCCGATGAGGTCTATCCCCTTAAGAAGAAGGATGATTCCATTATTCTTATTGATGATGATGTTCAGAACACAATGGACCTATCTGAACACAACTCTGCACCAGATATGGAGCCCCCAGCAATCACTAATGTACAGGTTACACTAGTTGAGCAACCGACACCTCAACTAAAAGTGGACAATCCACCACCAACAGAACAACTGGAGAAACCCAAATCTCCACCGGTCATTCAAGCTATTCAGAAGGAGCCTACTGAAACTATTGTCACACAACAGGAAACGAAGAAGAATACAGAGAAATCTATCATTAAGGTTGTATCCCCTAAACTAGCAAAGTATAAATAACTTGAAGATGATGATGATAATTCTCTAAGAATCTCAGGACCAATTGATATGAACAATTTGAGCGCATTAGAAATGATGAAGATTGCTAATGTTATGCAATCTAAGGCACATAAGAAGAGACTGAAAGAGAAAAGGGTTGAAGCAGAGACAATTCAGATTGCAGTAGAAATTTTGTTTGGTCTACTACCAGAAACATCTATAGAACATCTTTCTATACCCATTAGCAAAATTGGTCAGTTAGTTGCAGATGCATCTGATCAAATCAAGTCACTAGAAGATGTTGCTCAACTATATGCTGAAAAGAGCCACAAGAAGAAATATGGAGATAAACTGGCAAAGGATATTGATAGTGGCAAAATGGCTCTATCTCACAATAAAAGTCTATTGAGTAAAGCTATTGAAATAGGAGGAAAGTATCTTGCTTCTACCTCCAATGTTACTTTCTTTTATTCTGACATTTCAAAAAGTCAAGTTGAAATAGAGCAATAAATGGAAAGGATATGCAAGGCATATGTCCCACTCTAGGACTCCATACATGCCTTTAGCAAGTCTGTAGATGATTTGCATAACAAACTAGATAGCTATGTTAATGAGAAGGCAAAGAGACTCTAATCTCTTAAAGAACTCAAAAGTCTTCTCACATCACAAGTAGACATTCTTCAGAGAGCCTACTCCAATGCAAAAGCTATTCTTGCAACCCCTAAAACCTGCACACCAAACTCAATGGAAGAATTCCATTCACAGCTAACGTCTACATTCGAGTATACTGTAAACATACTAGAATCATGGGAAAATGCTTTGTCACAGATGAAGAAGAGCTTCAATGCTATTTTTATGAGATTAGCTAAGGCATGAACTTTTTTTTAAGTTATTGTTATATATATGCTGAACACTTTGATACAAATTTTCTATATATATGTATATATTTTCTCTTTTCAATTTGGCATTGTTGTAAAAGGGGGAGTAGAAATATGTATGTGTTTTTTTTTGAAAATTTTTTATTTATGCATGCATTGAGGGGGAGTATGAGTATATGTGTAAATTTGTTGTGTATGCACACTTAGCGGTATTACTGTAAAATTTTCTAAGTGTTGCCATCAATGCCAAAGGGGGAGATTGTTGGCTTGATGATGATTGTAATGTATTCATCACTTGTTGTCATTGATGAAACACTCTCACACACACATATGATTATATTGACTACCAGTGTAACTTCAATTGTTTACACTGTCAACCGGTATACCTTGTGGTTAATCTCTAACCGGTACTTTGTGTCAACCGGTATGTGCATAAGAGACAACCTATGGTTATACTAAGTCGGCATCAAGATGAAGATCAAGATGGAGATCAAGCGGAGATTCAAGGACAACGTTCATATGTTTTATTCAAACTAGTATTTGGTTATTTCTGTGATGAGTTACCAGCACCGACTACTTGACAGTAATTTTTGTGATGAGTTATGATCACTTGTCTAGATACACTGCACCTAGGAAATTGTGCCATGATTTCCTTAGGCCGACATGAAATCTGAATGTCTATATATTGACATCTCAGTAAATCTTATGTCTATATATTGACATCTTAGTAAATCTTTATAAGATGATGGTATGCGTGAAGAGTAAAAGTTTTTGTTGAAGAGTGATAAGTGTTAAGATGAAGAGTGTGTTGAAGAGAAGTGTTGAATATGCTTAGAAGGATCTGATCAAGCAAGTATTGTGCTACTTAGAATAGATAAAACCATTCTTGTTGTTTTCTAACCATTACAGTAGAATCAAATCCCTTAATCGGGTAAGCTCTAATAAGCTTCAATGTATAAATCCTCTAACAAGGTGATCCATTAGTTTGGATTCTGAAATCCTCCACAGAGGTTACTCCTAACAGGGTATAAGCTTCTAATCAAGCTTTAGGATCTCTAACAAGGTTCTCTCATAGCGAAGAACTTTGTAGACCTTAACCAGTCAATTATCTATTACTGCAGATAGTTAACTTGTGAGTTCCATCTCACTGTGGTTTTTACCTATTTGGGTTTTCTACGTATAAACACTTGTGTTATGGTGGATGTTTTACTTTTTGTGGATGTTGTTATATCATTTTGGATTACATGCATTGTGTTTAAAAGCTTTGTTAAGTTCATCTACCAGTTAGTGTTTAAAGTAATTTGGTTTTTGATGTCACTGATTCACCCCCCCTCTCAGTGCTTTTCAAGTCTATCATTAACAAAAACAACTGGTAGGGTTTACCGATTACATAATATAGAAAGGGTTTAACCTTATACATCGATTACCATTTCAACTCACAAACTTACATACCGGTTTACAACATCTTCCTCAAAGCTCTTCCTACTGGTTACAAGACAATATCAATAACAACAATATCAGCAATATCAACAATATCATAAATACCATTACCGGTTCAATTGATATCAATGACAACATAACATATCATTAATGCAATCTTCATGCAAATACCAACAGAATTTGGGTTCATCAACTCATGCTCCACCTTTTTCATTACTGTCTCTATGGCGTGTGGCGAGGCTGTAGGCCTAACATGCACCTTAGGTTGACTTGGTGCATGGTGGGTTTATGACCCCACCATGTAATTCACCCTGCACTTTGTGTGCTTTTTATTGTCTTTGTGTTTGCTCAAGTGTAGGTGGAGTTTGGGTTCGTGAACCCGAACTACACCAAACTTCAATGGAGTTCGAGTTCACCAACCCGCACTCCACCTCCCTTGTTACCTTTCCTTTCTTTGTGTGGGTGGTGTGTGGCAGGGTTATAGGTCCATCATGCACCGAAATCCATGGCTTGGTGCATGGCAGGTCTACAACCCCGCCATGCACCTTGTTAATCGTTTGCCATAACATAAGTGTATGGTGAGTTTATAAACTCACCTTATGTTAGAGTATTCAGGTATTTACTTGATTAATTAAATATTATTTGTTTAATTATTTAAGTTCCCTTTATCTCTTTTACACTTAAGCTAACATTAGGTGCATATAATTAATTATTTTAATTAATTATTATATGCAAACCTAGGTTTTCCTTTTAGGGTTTTTTGACCTATTAAAGGTTCAATTCTTTCTTTTCATTGTAAGAATCACATTACATATTTTTGTGAATATTGAGCTCTCTCTTTTTGAGCATATTCTCTGTGTATTTGTTTTTCTGTATTTGCTTCCTTGCTTCTCCTTGTAACAGGTTTTTCAGCTTGCAGAGATTATTTGGCCTCCTATGGTGTTGTATTTTCTCAACTCCTATATGGTATCAGAGCTTCAGATCTACAGCTACCTGATCTTGTTTTGAGAATTTTTGATTTGGAAGCAGATCTAGGGTTTCAGAAAGTTTTTTATGCACCTAGGGTTTGACCTTTTTTCTGAGCACTTTGGGCCTAAACAGACCTCACCATCGTGCTCAAAAGGCCCGAAAACCCCTATGGTCATTTAAAATTTGACCTATTTTGGTTCCTGAGCCTCTGGGTGAATTTTTTTCTTAGATCCAGGTCGTACGACCCTAACACGCATGTCGAGAAAAAATTTTGAAATTTTTTTTTTCTAAATTGTCTTTTTACGGCATGCGGGCCGGATTTTGTTTTTTTATTAAAAAAATTTATTGCAAAAAAAAAACGAATAAAAAAAAAGGTTTTTTAAAAAAATTTGGGAAAAAGTTTTTTGGGTACCGTAGGGTACCGGACTGACAGGCTTGTCAGACCTGTCAGTCCGGCCCCTGCGGCCCCGCCGGTGGCCCCTCCATCCTTTTCTGGCTCCCTGCGCCTCCGATTTCCGGCCCCTACCACCAATGTCTTCTCCTCGCCGCCCGACACCCTCTGGCGGCCCTGCTGCTCTTCGGCCGCCGCTTCGCAGCAGCCCAGCCTCCTTGACCGCTGCTACTCCCTATGCTCGTTGCCTTCTGCACCGCCGCCACCAGAAGCTTTCCCTGCCGCCGCCTACGGCCCCAGCTCCCCGCTCAGCCTGCAGCCCGTCGCCATGCGGCCTCCGCCCTAGCCCCCGCCACTCAGCTCCTGACCGCTGCTCCTCTCCCCAACCGCCGCCCTGCAGCTCCTGGCCGTCGCTCAGTCCCCGGCCGCCGCTCAGCTCCCCGGCCTACCGCCCACGCCCGACCGCCGTGCCGTCCGACCCTGACTTGCTCCGCCTAGCCATCGGGGACGCTCCGCCCTGCCACCGGAGCTCCACCCGGCCACCACCGGAGCGTCGCTCCCTGGCCACCGGACCACCCACTGGCCACCAGACCCCTTTTTTGGCTCTTTCAGGGGGGGATTTGGTTTTTTGGCCCTATCTTGGGCATACAGAGTCATTTTTTCGAAAACGAATAGGCGTAAAAAAGCTAGTTCCAAGGCCGACCTCATGGTGTTGGTAATTTTTTTCAATTTTGCTATTTTACTATGGTTTTTTATAGTCAAAGTGAGGTCTCTTTTTTGCACTCCGGGAGACGTAGAATGAGCATCCAACCTCCATTTTTTGAAAACTTTATATTTTCGGAAATCTTGTGTTGTGTACTTTCCAGAAATATGGGTTTTTTTCAGATTTTGCTCCATGCATATTTTATTCAGTTTTTTGCTTTTAAGCACTCTGGTGGATATCGTGGTTGTTTCAGGTCCTGGGATCTCTTTTCTAAGTAAGGTGTCTCTAGTTTGATTCTTGTTTCTTTTTCCAGTCTTCTTATCATTGTAGCATTGTATATATGCAAACGCACTGAGATAAAGTGCCATCATGCATTGTTTACTTGGAATCTTGCATATCTTGTGTCTTGTTGTACATGCACTGTTGATCAAGTGCCATGAGGGGGTTGATGTTTGTCTGTTGTTTGCCATCTTCCTTTATCAAGTGAGTGTTCCTTCCATGACATTTGCCTCATGATGATGTGTCTTAGCACCTTTGATGTTCTTGGTTCTTCATCATGTAGTTGTTTTTGGCTGTCCTTTTCAGTGTTCCTGTCCCTCTCCCACTTCCGCAGTATGGGGAGGTTTATCCTGTTGGTTCTACTGCTTCCGTGGTTCGATTGATCAGCTCTTTAGGCTTTGGTTTCTCATGCCATCTGTATCTTTGATTTCAGTTGTTTTTCCTTGTTTGCCTCCTGATTCGAGTAGTGTCATTTGAGGGCACTCATACAGAATACAGTCTTCTCTACCTAGTCATGTTCTATTTCAGTGGATGTTCTTCAGATCAGCAGTTATTTTTTGACAGAGTTTGCAGGTTCTTCATGCTTCAGTGGTATTCTTTTCCATCTCTTTTTGGAGTAGAGTTTTGTTCCCATGTGGTTTTCTCTATTTCTCTAGTTCATAGAGATTTCATTGTATTTGGGTACTTGATCAAGCCTTGTTGCCGGGACCCATCTTTATTGCTTTCATTAGCTGTTCTAGGTTTTAGCTTCTCCCTAAGTCTAGCTTAAGGGGGGGTGTTAGAGTATTCGGGTATTTACTTGATTAATTAAACATTATTTGTTTAATTATTTAAGTTCCCTTTATCTCTTTTACACTTAAGCTAACATTAGGTGCATATAATTAATTATTATGTGCAAACCTAGGTTTTCCTTTTAAGGTTTCTTGATCTATTAAAGGTTGAGTTCTTTCTTTTCATTGTAAGAATCACATTACATATTTTTGTGAATATTGAGCTCTCTCTTTTTGAGCATATTCTCTGTGTATTTGTTTTTCTGTATTTGCTTCCTTGCTTCTCCTGGTAACAGGTTTTTCAGCTTGCAGAGATTATTTGGGCTCCTGTGGTGTTGTATTTTCTCAACTCCTATACCTTACACTATCTTGTGTTTCCATAGTGTATGGTAGGTTTATGAACCCTCCTTACACCTTGTTTTGAGTTCTTCCCTTCTCAAGTGTATGGTGGGGTTGTAAACCCACCTTATACTTTGTTTCACTCATTTTAGGTGTAGGTCAGACCTATAAGTCCAACTTACACCTAGTTTTGGTTTTCTCCCATTAAGTGTAGTTCAGACTTATTAGTTCAACCTACACCTAATTTTAGACTTTTGCAAAATGTAATCTGGGTCTATGAACCCTAATTACACCTGAGAACCACACTTTTCCAAAGTGTAATTCGGGCTTATGAACCCGAATTACGCCAATTGCACACATGTAAATAGGGTTCATAGGCCCGATTTATCTCTGAAATACCAAGATTCAATGTGGGTTTTGGAAACCCTAATGGCTTCAAATGCATCGCATTCAGAAGTTTGTTCAACTCATGATGAACAAAATAGTTGATTCATTGCACTTCTATAGTACCGATGGCCTTTCACATGTTATAGTGTTACTATTATACAAATGATAGAGGCTTCTCCAAGCAAGAAGGAAATGAAGCTCAACAAACAAGACCCACATTTGGTCTTCCCACCTTCATTAGTTTCATTGAATATAGACCATATAAGGGACACTAAGATAGTTCATGTTGACCTAGCTGAGTTTCTCAAAAGAGTTGAGCAACCTCCTTCATACTACAAAATCAATTCCATCATCAACAGTAGTATCCATTTAGTTGTATCTTTTCTCATGTCTTCTCAAGACCCTTAATTTGTCATGGCAGCTACGAGTCACTTTGATCCTACTAGCAAAACTGTAAAGGATGACACTGGTAAGAAGTTGATCAGACTGGATGAAGATTTCTTCAACCCTATTTTCAAGTGTCCTAACATTGAAAAGTACTCTGACATTACCATACAATCAACTCGAGCCTACTATGATAGAAATTATGACAAATGTAGGAGGAATATGAATGATATCTGGTTGAAGACCCCGAGGCCTACAATTGCCAGGTGGCTGGAGAATTTTTCTAGAAGTAATTTCATTGAAGAGGTAAATGATTTGGTAACTCTTTTGAGTAGGGTGAAAGGACTTCCCACTTCCAACACCTATTATAAATGTATGTATCAATGTATCCATGTTATAAGAAAGAATAAGGAAAGGATATTCTGGGGTATGCAAATCAGTGATGCGATATGTGAGAAGCTTACCAAAGTGCCAACCACTCTCAAGTTCTACATGACCTCCTATTTGGTGTATGTTGTACCTTCAATGAGGCATTTTCTAGGACTATCTACTATAGGAGACACGAAGAAAGTCTTTGTACATGAGTACTATTCCCAGCTGGTGTTGAAGAATAGTTTCAATCATTTTTTAAGAGGGAATAATGCTTTCTTTGGAAACTACATGTGCATGTTGAATAAGAATTTGTACAATAGAAGAGTGTCGGATCATGCTTGGGAGATTTTAAATGAATATGGATGTATGTTCTTATAGTTCCCCACTTTCACATATCTTAGAGTAGGGTGTTTCAATGGTGAACCCTTTATGCTCCCAAGGTACCCATCAGATAAAATTGTGCTAATGGAATTGGCTCGTCAGATGGTGGCAGTCCATCAGGGCCAATCAAGTTCCCACAAAACAAGTTTGAAGCTTACTTTGACCATTGGTAGGTATTCCATTACTTCTATCTTCAAAGCTAGGGCAATGGAGGAAGAGATGAGAAGAGTTACTAAGAAGTTCTTCAAGTCACAAAGGGATTTCGAGTACAGGGGGATGAGAAACAAGTTGAAAAAGGCCTATGTTCACGTCCATCGTATTGAAGATGTATGGGTTGATTGCAAGACTGAACATGATATCGGAAAACTTGATTATTGTCACCTAATAGTCAATTAGATTAGGGAGTTTGATCTTGCTAATATGTCAGAGGACCTAGAAGAAGATGGTAATGTCTTGGACCTTACTTATGCTGGACAGAAAATCTCATCAACTCCCTTGCCCCTCATTCAATGGTCACAAAAGGAGTCGACCTCAATCATAGATAGATTTCAAAGTATTCTCATGAATACTAATATATGGCTTTCAAGCAAGGGGATCCCATTGAAACCCTACTCCTTTGGCTCTAATGATGATACAACTAGACATGTTTGAAGGAGATAAATAATATTTTGTTTTTGAAATGTTAAAATACCCTTTTATAGATCTATAAGTTAATTTTCTAAAATATATATCTTTTAATATTTTAATTAGTTTTTTATATTTTATATTTTATTTTTATTGAAAGTAGGGTTCTAGCACTAAATAGAAGGTTGATTATCTTGTCAAGGAAAAATACTAAAATAAAAAAATATGATGCAATAGAGAAAAGAATCTATGTCAAGATAATATATATATTTTTAATTTGGATAAATAATTAAGAAAAAAGGTGCTAGCAATTGAAAAGAGTTATATGTACAACCCGAGTTGGTTTAGTGGTGGAGAACTTGCGCTCTTGAAAGAGAGGTCACAAGTTCAAATCCCACAAGGGGGTAGGGTATGTACACCTTATTGGCTTCGGCCCATTACCAATAAAAATAAAATAAAATTGAAAAGAGTTATATTTCAGCACACACAACTTTTCAAATTTATTGAAAAATATATATTTATAAAAAATAGTAAAAAATATATCCATGCACTAAAGTTTCAAGTTATAAATATACACAAAAAAAATTGAAGAAAAAAGGTAAAATTTACTAAATAAAGTGTGGTGGCTTGTGTAGCTTTAATTTCAACATTTTATCAACAACTAAATTATAGTGTTTACTTTATAAAAAACTACATTCAAATAATTTTTAAATTTTTTGTTAAAATTACAAACATAAAATAGACAAAAGAATATAAATTTTATTAGTTTTACATAATTTCACAATTCAAAACATATATTTCACTTTCTATTGATTTAATTTAAAAAGTTGAATCGGCATTGGTCATTTCCTTTATAAAAGTGTGGCATAGCTTTGTAATTTTACCCAACAAAGAATAAACAAGATCTCACCACTCCTTCAAAGGATCCCAAGTTGAAGTACATAGTCAAAACCAATAAAGGAAAATCCCAAGGAGAGCCATCGACCTCTAATGTTCATGAGACGCGGGAATCTAAAGTACAAAATGAACATTTGGAAGGTGAGCATCCTGATTCAGAGCCTATTGACGTCAATCATCTTGAAGATGATTAGGAGGGTGATCAAGAGCATGATTAATATGATGAGTAAGGAATACCAAAAGTAAATAAGTCCCATATATCTCTACCCTGGGTATCTCTTTCTTCATCCATGATACAAGCTCTAGTTTTCACTTCTGAATCAGATCCTTATATTGTCACATGTGTCTCCCCTAGCACGGTTGTTCATGTTTCTTCCACCAGTGCTAGTGAATATGCTCTAGATACTCCCCATGATAACATTGAGAATTTTTTCTCGGCTTTTTCTAATTTGTCTAAAGTTTCTACCACCATGCTAGATGATTTTGACAAGTTTATGACAGAGACAGGTCCTAGACCCAATGAATTATCTTTTGAAAATCCTAGCAATGTTATTACTATGGCATCACCTATTGTAACCACTACTATTCAAGAGTCAATCTATCCCTCTTAAGTTGTGGCGACGAGTGAAGATGATGATTTAGCTTTACCTCCATGGTTATTCTCTAATACTCCCAAGAGAAAGAAGCAAGTAGTGTCTCCTGATGACTTTGATTTTAGTCATCTTGTCCCCACCAAACCCAAGGTCACCAAGAAAGCCAAAACCTTGACAAGGGTGAAGGTGGACAAAGCAAGAGACAAGTATGCAGAGGTTGTCATCCTCCTCCTAATAAAGATATGGATCAAATCCAAGAATCAAATTATGTAATCCATGAGATTGAGTTGGGCAAGCAAACTCACATGTGACTCTACTGCAGGTGATGCTCAATTAGCTTTGGATGCTCTTATTGCCAGGTATGGTGGAGATAAGGTCAAAAAGGATCAAATCAAGGCACGGGTTGAACAAATCACTACTGTGTTACTTAAATTTACCAAGTCTTCGAAAGCTATTGAGTCAATGACTACATCATTGGATGAACAAGTTGTGAAAAGGGCTAAGCAAGTAGCATCATGAAGTACAGAAATGGAAGAATGGATGGACAGGAAGTTAAGTCAAGGAACATGACTCTTGATTTCAGCCTCCACCATTGTCAGTAACCTTGATGTTGTAAGGATAGAAGTGGACAACATAATAGAAATCTTCTCTCAAGAAATAGAAGCACAAGAGAAGGATTTT
Source organism: Cryptomeria japonica (assembly GCF_030272615.1). Classification (NCBI taxonomy): domain Eukaryota; kingdom Viridiplantae; phylum Streptophyta; class Pinopsida; order Cupressales; family Cupressaceae; genus Cryptomeria; species Cryptomeria japonica. Next base: position 41,017,357 of record NC_081406.1, on the reverse strand, counting down.
GAGGCATGGTTGAAGCTTGAAGACTTTGATTAAGATGATCTTGTGTGGAATGGTGTCATTCCTTCTCGTCAAATGTATGATGAGCAACAAGAGGCATCAGAGCACCAAATGAATATCCTAGAGAACCTTATCAAGGACATGAGGAAAGCTCAAAAGAATGTTCAAACAAGAAGAAAGAGTGTGTTGATAAAATATTTCAAATCCCATGTGCTTTCATTGATGAAAATCAAAAGGTTCTTGATGTGGATGTAGTCATTAAGGAATTCAACTTTTTAGTGACTTCTAAAATTAATAGAGAGGACTTCTCCTTGTCCTCTATTGATAAATTGATTGATCTTCAATTCATCCTAGACTTTTTGGATTGTCTTTTGAAGAAACACAAAAAGTAATGTGTTGATTTAGAAGACTCTATCACATGGGTTAACATTATCACGAACCACACCTAGGGACCTGATGGAGTTTAGATGAAATATGTCATGCAAAAGCTTCAATAATTCCAAAAATGAAAGTCAACATGAAGAAAATGACAGTCATTTTTATGATTTTCAAATGGCATTTTGTGATGTCAATAGACACCATAAGTGTCATTTTCTGTATGCTCTAGTACGCATGTAGGACTGCACATGTTCTAAGTCAAATAAGTCTCTACTTTTGACTTGGTCACAAATTAGTTGCACTTTCCTATTTTAATATTGCACCTCTCCTCTATATATATGAGGATTTTTATTGTAATAAGGATATTTTTACCATCTTTATTTTATACAACAAAACTCTGCCAAATTGATGAGCAAAGTGAGACTTGGTGTTCATATTGAGAATTTGCAAGCTTAATCAAAAGAGAAAACAATTTTGTCTTTCAAACTTTGTGTTGGAGTCAATCTTGTCTATGATATAGATGTTCTTATGTCATTTATGTTATATTTTCTTGAAAAGATTTGAGTTAAGCATTGTTGTTGATGCAAGATATTAAAGAGCAACTTAAGTTTTTACAAGTAATCTTTGTGTTACTTTGAGAATTCAAAAGTGGGAAATTGGTGAGAATGATTGTTTAAAGTCTTTGAGATTTTACAAATTATTTCCGAGTTTATATCAAGTAAGGAAGGAGGTAAAGTCTTTGTGTTGTACTTAATTATCTTGTTAGAGTAAGAAAGTCTCACGATATATTTGAAAGTCTTTGAGCTAACAATATATCGATAATTGGATTATAGTGGTTGATAGGACTTAGGTATTGAGAGAATCTTTGAGTTCTTTGCATACACAAGGCCTCGTCCCCAAGTCATTTTTAGGAAAAGGAAGTGACATAAGACTTTGTTCTTTTATGGACACTTTACTTCCCAATTAATATAGTTTTAATATTACTGCAAGTTGAAGTTATTGCAATAGAAAGAAAGAATTTGTTCTAAATTGAGAATGAGATATAACTTGTTCTGAAGAAAGAGAATGAAGTTGTTGTGACATCTAGGATTAGTGTAAATTTAGCAGGTAGAATACGAAAAATAGAAATTTTAGTAGAAAGGCAAAGTTCCCTTATAATTAGGAGAAAATGTACTTTTCCTTCTGACAATTGTTGTCTCATGTACTGTCGTGAAACTCAAATTTTGTAACCCTTCACTAGTTTACAAAATTTTCACCCAACATCCTAAAAGGTTTCCTAAGTCTAAATTTTGGTTTGTAAAATTAACAAATCAAGACCAAACCTGAAGGTGGGAAGACTTTTAGGAAATTCCCAATAACCATGCAAAGTCCAAGTTTGAGAACTTTCTACATTGTTTTCAAATTCTAAATTTTATGTCAAAATCCTAGCAATAGTCCTCCTTACTTCAAGTTTCATCAAAGGCACGTCTAAGTGCAAGATATCTCGATTGCATTCCAAAGTTCATGTTCCATGGGGTTGTCTTAAGTTTGAATTGGAGGCCAGAAGTTCCAAATAATCTTCTATAACAAAATTTGCAACAAGACTTGTGACAGGTTTCCAATTCCCAAATGCTATCAAAGACCTGAATTTGGGGAAAGCAAATTCCAAATCCTTTTCCTAGGTCCAATGTTCTCAAACAAGGAATGTTGTCCAAAATGTAGTTTTTAATATGATTCTTAGTGCATCTTGTGTGTGTGAAAAGTGGACCTGTATATGTATCCAGAATACACAACACTTCAATTAAGTCATTAGATGCATGGTTAGTAAATCAATAATCAATGAATAATAAACCATTACAAAGCGACCCATTGCCTTCTAGTAGATGCGAGTTTAGATTGCTCTCAGATTTCTAAGCTATCTAGTGACTAGACTACACCAAGACGAAGGATTTAATCCATATGAGCATGATATTAAGCTAAATGGATGCAAGATTAATCTAACATGATTTAAGCAATAAATGAGCTAAATGATCTAAATATGTATGCAATAACTTAATATGTGAATATCTAAATGCACAAATATCAATGAACCTAGAGCAAAAACAACATAATAACAATATATTCTCCAGGATTTCTGAATATGAGATGAGAGCCTGAATTTATAGAAAATTCAGAAAGAAACCAAAGGCTGAGATCAAATGATGATGAGCGGTCAAGATTTTCCAAGAGGAAGCACAATCCAGGTGAATTGATGTGATCGGATGCTTTTCTCAATTTTAAAGGAAATTGAACTAAAATTAAGATAAAATCAAGAAAAAACTGATTTATTCTCTATTTCATTCAATTTTAATATTTAATTGTTTTAATTGTTTTCTTTGAGATTATCTATCAATTTTTAATTTGTTTTTCAAGATTATCTCCAATTGATTTCTTTTCTCAAATTTTAATTCTTTCTTGGTCAATTAATTCCTTTTTTGATTTATTTCCTTTTTTGAAGATTTGTGCTCATAATTTCCAATTCCTCTTTCTTGATTTGTTTCCTTTTTTGAAGATTTATGGCAAATTGATTTATTTAATTAAATATGCTAGGATATTTAGTAAAATAAATAAGATAATTGTTTAGAATGATTTACTTGGAATGATTTAATTAATATTGAGTGATTAATTTGCCATGTGAGATTTGATGATTAAAGAATTAATTGTGTGCAAAAGATTTATTTAATTGCCTTTGGTTAGGACCTTGGTGACGTTGTCGAGATTAGGGGTTCATGGTTTAGATGACCATTTTTAGGGTATTACATTTGCCCCTCTTTGAATTAATGTGCGAGCAGCGCATTGGTTTAAAGAATAGTTGATGTCTAGGAGATGCCAGTTCTAAACTTGATTGATCACGAACTAGATGAAAAATGAGTTGTTTAGTTTGATTCAAAGCGACGAAGCTGAATGAAGTCTGATTAAAGCGATAATGGTCCCGAACTTGATTGAACTTAGGAACGATAGAAAACAAAAGATACCAAACTTGAACTTGATTGATCAAGAAGCGGATCTTACTGATCTAGAACTTGATTGATCTAGACACAATGAGTGAAGATAAAAATTGATCTTGAACTTGATTGATCAAGATACAATGAGCAAAGATAAATTGTCTAGCTTGATTTGATGCGATGAAACTGAACACCTGCTTAGATTGAGTGTGATCAAATATACTCTTTAAACCCTTAATTGAGTTTAAACGAATAATCAACTTGATGAAAAGCGATGAAACTGATTAACGTTAAGATATTGATTCAGACAAAGACAATGTTAGCTTGATATGAAGCGATAAAAATGATATGCCCCTAGAGATTGATTTGATTCAGATGATTGAGAAATCTCAACTTGATATAAAGTGATGAAGTTGAGATGCCCCTAGCGATGAGGTCTTATTTGATTTTCTTTAGTTTAAAAGATTTTATTTTTTTTCGACTTTTGATGAAGATTTGAAAATTTTCTCGACATTGAAGATGTGAGGTCATAAGATCACGAGTATGCCCCCTCAGGAGAGAAATCAAAAGATAGCGAGGGTACATGATGATAGGCAATTACTTTAGCGATGATGATGATTTGAACACAAAAGTGATGCAGAGGAATCAAATTGAGACTCGGTGTTGATTGACAAGAGATTGAGGGCAAATTGAAGAAGAGAATGAGCAATTGATGAAAGTGCTAAGTGGTCAACATCATGAATTTTTTATGAGAAAATTAATGTCAGATTTCGATTTCGATCCCGAAAATGGACTCAGGACAGCCGATTTACGAGCTCTTGATTTGATTTCATCGTACTTATGTTGATTGATTATGAGATGTCCATCTATATGCTTTATTCTATATGTATTTTGTTTTTTGTTTTTTTTTATGCAAATAAATAAGGAGAATGAGTAACTAGTAATGCAAATGTTTATTTTTCTTCATGCAATAATATGAATGCAAATAAGTATAAAATGAAATGTATGAATCTATAGAAGATGCTCATGTATACAACTAACATCTCAATACACAAGTACTCGATCGGAGAAATGATGGAAAGAGACCACTTAGCTAAGAAATGATGAAGCTTCCAACTCTCATTCAGAAGATAAAGAGACCATTGTTACCATACCGAAATCACTCTAAATTCACAAAATGCAGAATGAAATACAAAATGAGATGCAAACCTAAACCTAGTTACTGGATTTGAAAAGCTTAATTTTCATCATTGAGCGTTTTACAAACATAGCAGGCAGATTAGAGTTCCTTTCTTTTCATGTGCAATATTAATTATCTTGTCCGCAATGTCCCTTTTTTCATTCATATCCTTGGACAGATTATGCATGGACCCGGATTACACAATGAAGAAATTCCCTCAAAATAGACAAAGAAATGATATCGACCTCCCTGTAGCATTCAAATAAGCGGAGTCGAGGTATGTGAGGTGATTTGACCTTAATGTGAAGGCTCATATCATAGACACCCAGCTAATTTAGATGTTTCCAGATCATTGGAATCATTCCTACAAGTAAAAAACAATGAAGATATTATGCCCCCAATCCTTGCTCCTCTTAGTCACAATAGACTTCCTCGAGTTACTCAGAGGGATAATAATCAAAAACCAATATAAAAGACAACACACAATGAAAATTTTCATTCATAGCTCAAACTGTTTAGTGATTGTTTTCAGTTTTGTTTTGCTTGTGTACTCAATGATAAAACTCTTCAGTAGTTAGGAGACAGGTGACTGACTCGGAGTGGACGACCAAGTTTTACTGACGTAAAGTTGACTTGGTTGATACTACTTAGGACATGTAATGTGCTCTATCGATTAACCTAAGACTAGGACATGGATCAGTTTCAAGCTATGAGGGTTTTAAAAGAACTAGAATGTCACAAAAGCGACTAAAATATGTACAAGCGAAAGAAAAGATGCATAAAAGCAAGAATGCCAACGTTGCGTTGATAGATGGAGTGTTTGAGTACAAGAGGCACCTGTTTACCAAGTTTTCACCTGCTTGGCAGAGATTCATTTTTTATTTTTTTTTACCAAGGTGCCTATTTACCAGGTTTTCACCAAGGCATTTTCTCTCTCTTTTTCCTTTTTCTTTTTCTTTTTCTTTTTTTTTTTGAATTTCTTCAGGACTTTTTCTGATTTTTTTAGGATTTTTTTCAGGACTTTTTCTGATTTTTATGATTTCTTCAGGACATTTTCTGATTTTTAGGATTTCTTCAGAACTTTTTAGATGTATAGGCTGCTGGAGCAGAGAATATTTAGGTGAAGAATTTCTTCAGATGGATGGTGTTGATCGGTTCGCGAAGCTATTCTCCTTCTGATGTTGAGAGTTGATAGGCACCAGAGCCAAAAGTTGCAGTAACGATATAGGGACCCAGCCAGTTGGGTTCAAACTTCCCTTTGTTGTCTCGAAACTGCTGATTTTTAGGATTTTCTCTCAGAACTAGGTCACCAACTTGAAATTCTTTTTGTCTAACCTTCTTGTTATATCCTCTGGACATTCTTTTCTGATACACTCTGAGATGATCAAACACCACTTGCCAATACTCATCCAGCAATTTGAGTTCTTGCAATCTAGATATTCTATGATCTTCATCACTAACAAGACCTTGCAAAGAAACTCTTAGAGATGGCATTTCTACTTCAATAGGTAGTACTGCTTCGGACCCATACACCAGAGAAAAAGGTGTAGCCCCAGTAGGTGTTTTGATACTTGTTCTATAAGCCCACAATACAGGATTGAGCTACAAATGTCAATCCTTCCTAGATTTGTTCACTGTTCTGTGCAAGATAGTCAATAGGTTTTTGTTAGATGCGTCTGCTTGTCCATTACCCCAAACGACATAACATTCCAGCAGAAGGTTCCCCAAATGACATTAAATTCTTTAGCCCAAATGACATAACATTCCAGCAGAAGGTTCCCCATGCACATGTGAAAGCTGTCTTTTCTTGGTCTTCAGGCACTATCTTGATCTGATTGTAACCAGAGAATCCATCTATTAATGAATACATCTCATATCCAGTAGTCATATCTACTATCATGTCAATGTTGGGCAATGGAAAATCGTCTTTTGGACATGCTTTGTTGAGATCCCTGAAGTCTCTGCAAAGTCTAATGGATTTGTCTGCCTTTGATATAGGTACTATGTTTGATATCCATTCTGTGTAGTCTATATCTCTGATAAATCCAGCTTTTAGCAATTTCTCTAGTTCAGCTTTGACTAGCAATGCCACATGAGGATGCATCTTATGGATTTTTTGCTTGACTGGTTTAACTCCTAGTGTAATAGAGAGATGATGCATGACGAGATCAGGATCTACTCCTGGCATATCTAAGTATGTCCATGCAAAGTTGATCTTCTTTTCTAAAAAAAGGTTGCTGAAATCTTTTAACTCTTTTGCTAATAGTGATTGAGCTAAATGAATGATGTGTGGTGTTTCTTGACTCCCATTGTTCACTGGCTGAGTTGGGTCGATCAATATGGAAGATCTCTCCTGGAAGTGACTTGGCAGTATATCAAGTATCTCACCTTCAGGCACCTCAGAGAGGTTTTCACCCTTAGGTATGTCCTTTATTTTCTCTTTTTTAGATTTTGACACTACCACAACGTGGTTTTCGCCATCAGATCTTTTATTTTATTTTTATGACTGAGATACTTGATGTATGTTTCAGTCATTTTCGTGCTTTGCTCACTGGTGGAAGAGTTCATTGGTTCCACCGCATTAAGATAGCAGGCTAGTGTGTAGTCATTGGCAAAGGTGGGTATATTCAAGGGTTGGTTATAAAGAGTACAATCAATCAGTTCAGGATGTATTAAGGATAAGGTTAGAATAGGCTCAAGGGAGTTCATGGTACTATCATCATGGCTTCGGACCGACTAGTCAAGTTCCAGAAGACTACCTTGCGTATGTATCTCGAGTCCAGGAAGAGTTACGACACGGTTATCTAAATTCATGTTAGTATTTATTGGACCTAACCCAACCGAACTACTTCGAGCGTCGTCACCTACTTCAGACTGGACTACATACCGTGGTGTGACAGTAACAGGGTTAGCAGACAACATCTCAACATTCATGACAGAGTAGTCATAATGTGTTGTTGAATAGTTGTTGTTATAGATAGAGATCATGTCTAAGTCATCAGAGTCATAAGATGAAGTTTCTCACTCGTCTTCACGTGGATTAGTAAAAGTATATATAGTGTCAATACCCACATCTTTTATGTTGCAAGTTCCTTCTTGATTTGGTTCATTGATTACCTGTATTTGACACACTTGTGGACATAACTTTGATGGTTTTGTTAATCCCTGTTGTTTGTTCCATTCAACTTCCTCTGGACTAATGACTGGCTCTTTTTCTGTAGCTTCTAATTCTTCTTTTGTAGTTTTGTACCTGATTTGTCCTATCTCGTTAGAGGGAGAGTTAGTAGGTGAAGAAATTGCTTGTGTCCTTTCTTCCTTCAACTGTCGTTCATAGTCTTCTTGTCTTTTTAGTCTAATTTCTTCCATTTCTCTTTGCATTCTTAGGCATACTGGCTCTTGTGTGTCATCTGTGATATCACTGGATTCTTCAAGAGTTTATGTAGTAGATGTATCTGAGAGATGGTCAGGACCCCATTCATACTCATTTGAATTAGTTTCTGAATCATCTACTTCTTGTCTGCCAGTATATGTGACCGGAATGTTCAGCGGTGCAAACAATTCTCTGATTTTGTATACTTCGTCTCTCATATCCTCTAGGACTTATACTTCCTGTGGTATTATAGTTGATATAATTGGAACTTGATTACCCTATGTTTCCTCTTTTTGGGTGGGCAATTCTTTTTGTTCATTGTCACACTCTTCCTGAGTTTGTTGAGTATTAATTTCTTGTGTTGTTAAAGGTAGTACCTTTTTCTTCCACTTAAGTTGATGGTGGGATGTGTGCTTCTGATATGATGACTTTCTTGGATTATATCCCAGTCCAGCTTTATCATTGTCAGACTTAGTTTGTAATTGAATAGGTTCAACAATACCTTTTTGACGCTTGCTGAGAGGACTGGCACCTGAATATCCCATGCGTTGAAGCATCTTATAGCTTGGACCATATTGTGTCAGCAAAATCTCACAATGTCGTATTTCTTTGTTTGCACCATCTTCTTTGAAAAGCGATTTGAGAACATCATCCTCTTCTATTTCACCTGCAAGAGAAGTAGAGGACTGTATAAGGTGCCATCATAAAGGACTTTTGGAGTTGAAGTTTGTGGCTTCATAACCTCTGATGGTTTCCCCGACTGTCTTGGTGATGGAGGAAGAGACATTAGTGAGAGTATAGGCTCTATTTTGTAGCCATCTATGCCAGTGTTTGTGATTTTCAATTTCTTTTGTAAATCTTTCAGCAAAGATTCTGAACTTTCAGTTGTAGAGGTTGCTTTATTATGAGGAACAAAAGCATCAACACTCTGCGTTAATGCATTGCAGGTATAACTTGTATCAACAAGAATATTGACTTCAACTCCATTATAAGGAAATTTCAAGCATTGATGATACGTAGATGGTACTACTTTCCTTTCGTGAATCCATGGCCTGCCTAGTAAGATGTTGTATGAAAGATGAAGATCCAGGAGCTGAAAAATGACATCTCTTTCTACAGGTCCTACTCTGATTGGTAATAGTACCAGACCCTTAGAGGTTCTTTCTTCTTCATCATAAGCCTTGATTGTTATCTTCTTTGTTGGATCAATAATGTTTGCATAAAATCTTAGTTGTGTCAATAGATTGTAGGTACAAATATTCAACCCAATGCCTCCATCTATCAAAACACGTTTAACTCGGTGTTTATGGATCATGGCTTCAATGTGTAAAGGTTGGTTATGTGGGTGACTCAGTGAGTTATCATCTTCTTCAGAGAAGGTGAGGTAATAAGGTGAATTCAGGTGACCCACCATAGATTGAAACTGATCTACGTCTAAATCTTTAGGTACACTAGTGGTGAGCAAAGCCTTGTCTAGGACCTCTCTATGAGCAGAAGAGATCTTAAGCAGTTCCAAAATGGAGATTTGAGCATTGGTTCTCTTCAATTGTTCGACAATACTATAACCAGGAGAAGATGATAAAGCTAGTTGTTTTGATTTAGCCATGATTGTATCTGTTTGTCTATATGGTAGATTTGATGTTGTTTAATTGAAAGTTGAGGAACTAGCTCTTGAGAGAGTGATCTTCCTTTGAGCGCGAGTCACGACATTAGAAGTTTGTGCTGGATTTTGCTGATCCTGGATTATGATCACATTGCAATATTTAGGTTGAGCAGATTCAAGCATGTTGATCACATTATCGTTGTTAGTGTAGTTATAATTGACTCTAGCTCCTCCTTTGGATTTTGAGGAATCTCTTTGTTCATAAGTCGGTAAGGGATCTTTAAAGGCCTTATGATTAGCATTAGTCGCGTGATTCCCAACAAAGATCTTGCCTGCGTCAATGAGATCTTGGATTTCATGTCAAAGTTTCATGCAATTGTTTATGTTATGTCCCTTGTTCCGATGGTAGTCACAATATTTGTTTTCTCTCCACCATTTGGGTCATATGGTCTAGAATTGTCTAGCAATGTTATCAGATTATTTGCCAATAAAGTTTTAAAAGCCGATTTATATGATTCATCTAGAGGAGTAAAATCACGCTTAGGTTTTGAGAGCCAAGGCTTTTCTTTAAACCATTCTCTTGCTTTCTTTGGAGGATTTTCTGTCACAGTTTCAGCTGCCTTGAGTGCTTGCGTGCCACTGGCCAAGTTAAATATTGTGGATTTTGTTTTTGCTTGGATAGTATCTACCATCCATCACTAACAACGTTCCTATTGTTATCTTTGTTGTGTTTCCAGTATTTTCTCTTTTCTTTAGAACTAGAACCTTGTGATGTTTCTTTCCAAATTGATATATCTCCCTTTTTTATAAGCACATCTTCCATTCTAAGGGTGTTATCTACCATTTTGTTGAATGAAGGATGTACTTGCATCTGGACACTGTACTTCAATTCAAGGATTAAGTTGTTGACAAAGATATCCATTTTCTCAAGGTCTGGGATAGTCTGTGAATATCTAGAAAACATCTTTCTCCATCGTTGGAGAAAAGTGAGAAAGGGTTCTCCTATTTTTTGTTTGGTATTGCAAAGTTCTATCATAGTGACTAGGTGACGAATGTTGTAGGAGTATTGTTGTAGGAATAGTTGGATTAATTTTTCAAAAGTTTTTATTCCCATGGGTAGACTTGAGAACCATTCCATAGCTTGCCCCCCTAAACTTCTCGGGAAAAGGCGCATGAGATACGTTTGGTTGTGCATGAACTCCATACATAAAGAACATAATTCTCTGATATGAACTTGGGGGTCCATATTCCCGTCATATTTGTCAAACTTAGGCATTTCTACTCTTGAGGGAAAGGGAGGCATGTAAAGGTTTTTGTCAAGTGGGAATGGGCATGTTGTGTCCATAGAATATTGTTTTGGTGTTTCATCTTTGTTTTTTAGTTTTGTGACCTCAGTTTCTAATGTTTGCATTTGTTTGCTTATCTTTCCCCATGGTGTCTCTTCCTCTTTAGTGATGAGGGCCTCCACATTATAACCAGTAGGGAGTTTGACACCTTGCTTTGCTAATTCTAGGAAATAGTCTTCTTTTTCCCTAGCCATGATGACCTTCATCATTTTTTGGAACTCTTTATTATTCTGACATCTATGTACTTCAGCCTCGGGAGGTTCAGGAAGCTCAGATTCAGTTGATGAGGAATCACCGTGAGTGGCATGATTGCTGAAGTTGTCATGAGTGTCTCGTTTGCTAGCTTCTCTTTCTTGTCTTTCACCAGACATGGTGGGAGATAGGGGCTGACCAAAGATTGGTAGATCGTAAACTGGTATTTGTGATGAGGACGGTTTATTTTGAAAGAGGTTTTCTTCAAAGAATGGATTGTTGTTTGACGAAAAGGGTGTTTCTTTTTCTTTGTCTGTTTTGCTACGAGAGTTTCTGGTTTGGACAAGCATTTGTAACCGACGGGACCACGAGCTAACTGTGTTGTAGAAGTTAAGATCAAATTGTAGCTAGTAGTTTGTTTAACATACTGATTGAGAGAAGTAAATAAGATCTGGTCTGGTTTCAGGAATGATCTATCCTGTGTAAGACATTATCTAAGTTAACTTAGGTTTGATAAGATGTTGTTTAAACTAGCTGAGAGATGATCAACAAAATTGTGCAACGCAACGACAGGGGTACACTATCAAGGTTGTTTATGCTCAGGAGGATGATAACCAGTTTTAGGCTCGTTGTAGACTGTTTTAGGCAAGTTTGACTGCTCTGTACTGACAAAATCAGAGATTCGTACGACAGGATTTTCTGAGCCGGACGACAATTTAATTGCTTTAGGACGACAACAATTTTGTTTCGTACGAGTTGATGCCTAGTACCGTACGACAAATGGGCATTTCCTGAACAACAAAGGATTCAGTGCAGTTTTGTCTCGTACGACACAGGATTTAGCTTTAAACGACAGACTGTTGGGTTTCGTATGACAAAGGATTGAGCTTAGGACGACAAATTAACAGACTCGTACGACACAAGATATGGTGCAGGACGACAAATGATTAGGTTTGTACGAGTGTTAACAGGACAGAGACAAAAATTCTAAGTTTCTCAATAGCTGAGTATGACAAATAAGTATGACCAATTCTGAGGTAGACTAATTTTTGACCAGGATAGACTAGTTTTGTCACAGATAGAGTTTTATCACTGAGTTGTTGATTTGTTTGATTTGTTTTCTCCAGTTTCAGTATTTCACTTTCAGTTTCGAGAATAAAAACACAAAAAACGCACAGTATGAATAGTAACTCCAATCACAACATGCAAACCCTATGGAAGTTGGCTTAGAGAAGAAAACCTTTGCTTGTTGACTTAGGTACACACCCAATAGCTAATCAGAATATGGCCGCTGAGTCTCATGCAATGGATTCTCAACGCTGTATTATCTGAATCCAAACGCTAATGGGGGCACGATATGGCAAGTATCTTAGGAGAGTTACTATCTCTCTTGCACAAAGATTATCAACCTTTCGGAGGTGAATCGGGTAGCTTCTAATTTTAATTGGATCTAGTAAGGGTTTTGTTCGGTGCGTCAAGGTATAAACTCAATTAAGAGGTCTCCTAGCCTTGAAAACCAAGGTTCAATATACCCGAAGGTACTGAGGAGAGCTATTCCCGAGCACTACCGTTGACTCGATTTTCATCAAATCACGTTTATTTTATAGTGGGTTGGAGTACTTGGTGTTTAGTCATTCCCACTTAGGTCGTTCCCCTTCACACTGGTCGTAACGGCTTTAAAAGTTTTTAAGCTCCTCGGGAGGGCAAGCCTGCTAAAGATGTACAAATCTCAAACAAAGAAAATGCCTCAAGGGTCTAGATTTCTGATTGCCTAGAAAAAGACAAGAGCATACTCTCCTACCTCTCAGAATTTTCTAAAAACACGAAAGACAGATTTGTTCATTAACCAGATAGCAAGTTAGGTGCCTAAAACAATTAAAGAATACATGATGTTTGATTGATTCTGTTTAGGCAACCTGCAAAAACAACGTATTAGTAGTCATGTTGTTTTTATTCTTTGACAGGCCTATGTTTGATTGGTAAATTCTTTGACAAGCGTCCTGCAAGAAATCGGTTAGGCTGTGAAAATCTTAGGTAGACAGAAGACAATTCAGGTTTGATGTCAATGTAATCAAGATTGGACAGAAAACCTGAACAGTAAAATTTGTTTTTAACCCAACAGAATACAACATCGTACGACAATTAGCATATAATGAAACGACAAAAGACTTTTATCGTACGAGTCAAAACCGAGCATAGGACGATAGAAGATAAAATCAGATAATCAGAAACAGTATGTCGTACGAGACCATCTTCTGATTCATACGACAAATAATAGGCTTCAATATTATATCGTACGATAAATGACAGGCTTCAACATAATGTCGTACAATGCAGTGATACTACTCGTACGATATTTCACAGAATTTGTATGGACGAAACCTTGCAGAAAAAAAAATGATTTTGACGCCGAAAAATTAGTTTTCTGCCCCACGGTGGGCGCCAAAAATGTGTGTGTGAAAAGTGGACATGTATCTGTATTTGGAATACACAACACTTCAATTAAGTCATTAGATGCATGGTTAGTAAATCAATAATCAATGAATAATAAACCATTACAAAGCGACCCATTGCCTTCTAGTAGATGTGAGTTTAGATTGCTCTCAGATTTCTAAGCTATCCAGTGACTAGACTACACCAAGACGAAGGATTTAATCTATATGAGCATGATATTAAGCTAAATGGATGCAAGATTAATCTAACATGATTTAAGCAATAAATGAACTAATGATCTAAATATGTATGCAATTACTTAATATGTGAATATCTAAATGCACAAATATCAATGAATCTAGAGCAAAAACAACATAATAACAATATATTCTCCAGGATTTCTGAATGAGAGATGAGAGCCTGAATTTATAGAAACTTCAGAAAGAAACCAAAGGCTGAGATCAAATGATGATGAGTGGTCAAGATTTTCCAAGAGGAAGCACAATCCAGATGAATTGATGTGATTGGATGTTTTTCTCAGTTTTAAAGGAAATTGAACTAAAACTAAGATAAAATCAAGAAAAAACTGATTTATTCTCTATTTCATTCAATTTTAATATTTAATTGTTTTAATTGTTTTCTTTGAGATTATCTATCAATTTTTAATTTGTTTTTCAAGATTATCTCCAATTGATTTCTTTTCTCAAATTTTAATTCTTTCTTGGTCAATTAATTCCTTTTTTAATTTATTTCTTTTTTTGAAGATTTGTGCTCATAATTTCCAATTCCTCTTTCTTGATTTGTTTCCTTTTTTGAAGATTTATGGCAAATTGATTTATTTAATTAAATATGCTAGGATATTTAATAAAATAAATAAGATAATTGTTTAGAATGATTTACTTAGAATAATTTAATTAATTAAATAAATATTTAATTAATATTGAGTGATTAATTTGCCATGTGAGATTTGATGACTAAAGAATTAATTGTGTGCTCAAGATTTATTTAATTGCCTTTGGTTAGGACCTTGGTGACGTTGTCGAGATTAGGGGCTCATGGTTTAGATGACCATTTTTAGGGTATTACACATCTCTTCAATTAGAGTTTGCAAGGCACATAACAGGGTTTTCAATACTAGTTCAAAGATCAAAGTTCATATGCAACGTGCTTCGGGTAAAATCTTCTAATGACTAAGTGCCCAATCTCTAAAATGCAACCCTAAATCTGATTCTCCAGATCAAGATGAGATACCAATTTTGTGCAACAAAAGGTTTATCCTCCAATGGATTAGTGAAGAACCCAAGTTTCCTAAGGACCTTGTGTGCCCTAGTTTATCTTTCCTCATCTATGTATGTAGGCCAAGGTTCTTGAAAGGAGCATATCAATTGAATTTCCTCAAGGTGAAATCCTTCAAGAAATGAGTAAGAAGACCAAATGGGATATCATGACTTGTACTTAAGTGGAATATATGAAGTGGATATGACAATGTTTGAAATACTGAAAACTCTTAAGGATAATAATGGTAACTATGATGGGCTTGTGATTGTAGGATGAATGATGCAATTGGAAAGGAGCTGGAAGATGGAGAATCTAGAGTAGAGCTTGAAGATGTGATCAAGGTGAAGAGAAGTTGCACAAGAGTTACTAGAGAAGCTAATGATTTGAAGACTTCAAGATGTCATTTCTAGGCATGCCACAAGATTATCGAAATGAAATGGGAATTACAAGATCAAAATTTTGAAGGTGATCTCTTTCAAAAGAATATTGAGAATAATATATGAGGTGTCCTAATAAAATATTTTGTAAAATCTGAAAAATGAAGAACGTGCTACAAAGTTGGAGATAGTATGGAGATTGAAGACTATTACCATAGTACAAAAGTCCATAAAATGTCATTTCCAAAAATCTAGAAAATAGTGTCAAACTACAGGAATGCTAGAAGAAATATACAAAAACAGAAAGGACAGTTGGACGTGAATTGGAAATGATTTATTAATGGGATTAATTTATTGTAAAAATGACAACATTTTGGCTAAATTTAATACAACACAATAAAAGCCAAAAGTTAGTTATTTATCCAACCGGCCTTTTCATCTTTTTGTGACAAAATATGTGTCAAAAAGTTGTTATTTTGTCTTTTTTTGTCAGTAGATGTGTAAACTTTCATCCTGTAGTGCTAGTTAGAAAATGGTTGAAATCATTTAATAAAAGTTGTTAGGGTTTCTAGAGGGTAAATTTGGGTTGTTCAGAGGATCTAATCCTTGCCATAGATTCCAAATGTAATATTTGTAAAAGGCTAATGCCTCTCTCATTGTAAAGGGAAATATTTAGTAGAAATAGAGTAGAATAGATTATTGGTAGGAATTGTTGTAACCAACATTTGAAGCAATGAATAAAGCATTGAAGTGTGGTGTTTTACCAGTTATTTTGTCTTGTCTACATCGTTCCTTTCATCAATTTTAATTAAAATTTAGTGATTTTAATGGTGAAGTGTGATGATATTCAATGATTTCTAGTTCATACCATTTGTGTCTTGTTGATTCTAAGCTACAATGCATGGTTAGCCTGAACCTAATATTGTTATTAGTTAAATTGTGAATGATTATTTGAGTTACGCTAGAATTGGGTATTTAAATGAATGTTCAGGATCTGAAAATCTTTTGATTTCCTTTGGAGATCACGCTATTTATGTGGCATTGTGAGTTGTCTCTAGTCAAACAAGAATTATTCTATGAGAAATCTGTCTATCTACAACATCAACCATTATTGTCATTGTCCATAGGATTAGTTTAGATTCTCTAAACCCCGTCTTTTGACTTTATTTTATTTAGTTAAGAAGAATACATCATTTAAATTGTCATATCAAATGCAAACCATCTTGTCAGATGCATAAGTCCCTTTGTGATTACCAACAAATTGCATCATCTGTGAGTTTATCCAAGTTAAGTCAAGACTTGACAATTAGAACCTTGAGGTTATCTTGTTTGGACAATTTGAAGGCATGCAAGATTTGCTTATTCAAGAGAGGATAGGATATACCCAATACATTTTATTCTATGTTGTTAGAAAGTGTAAACTTCCTCATTAACAAGATATAGGAAGTTTTACAATTCCCAAATTGGTTCGAAATTTCAACTTTAGATGCAAAATGGCAAGAAAAATGATTAAATAACTACAACATTAATTTTGACTCACTTGTCATAGATGCAGTAGGTGTGAGAGGAAAAGTTTGTACATAACTAAGACTTTAGGACATAATTCCAAAGACTTGAAGCCACACAAGGTCCCAAAGTACAATGAGAGAAGGAAAGGTGAAAGAAAGGTCATAAAGAATATTGGACTCAAGGGATTTTTTTGAAAATCCTTCTAAGTCTCAAAACTTTGCCAAAATGTGAAACATGAAGACAACCACAAGGGCTAGTGAAAAAAATAGATCCAAGATCCTAAGAAAAAAGAAAACCTAAAAACCAAACACAAAAGGCCAAAAACACAAGTGAACAAAGAGAAAGAAATGGAAGAAAGAAAAGAAAAAACGAAAAAAACAAAAAGGGGGTCCATCTTCACTATGAAAAAATATGGGGTGTGGATGCAATGCATAACCATTAATAGAACTCGAGACGCTTGAACACCCAAATAGAGACCGTGTTGCTCAGGAAAAGATGAATTAGTTTGTGTGCCCTCCATTGCTAAGCAACTTGCTATTCAAGCAACTTGTCCCTTTCACAAAGTATTTTTATATGTGACTACTCCGAAAGTTTCATTTGAGCTACCTCGAAAAACCATATCTTCTCCTTCAGATATAAACTCTATCTCTCTAGAAGTATCTTGTTGACAGTCCCTCATGGCATGCAAACATTTAGCATACGTAATTATTTCAATTATCATAGCATAGGATGCGTTACATACCTCATGACTATCTGCAGCTATTTTGAATGGTGGGATTATCTAGGCGCAAGGTATGCTAACTTTGTTAGGAGCAATGATATCGAATTCATCAAAAACTTCAGAACTTCTCTTTTTGCATTTTCCTTTCAAGCCATTTGGGCACCCCCATATTAGCAAATGTATGTTTATTCTCTTCAATTGAATGGTGTCTCCAATAAGGACAAGAAAAATTGGCCTAATCAAACTCAAATGAGATCATTTGTTGCCATGATCTTCTATTGTCCTGTTAGATACCCATCAAAGACCCTAGGCAATGGAAATATATTCTTGATTGTCATTGCAGACAACCATTATGATAATAGAGTGTTGCATCCTTTACCAAGTTGAAATGTAGGAATGACTTGACTGGCAAGATCCCATGCCTTTATGCATAGCCAATTCTGTATATGAGTGAAAGGATTTGTGTCCTTTACTCTTAGGATTTGTGCACTTTCCATGGTGACAATATTGCTAGGAAGACATAATGCCAACTACATCCATGCTATTATATCCTCCTTAAAATTTTAAATTTTAATCATAAGAGTGATTAAAATGCTTACCTTTTTCTCCTTAATGAAGTTAAACCGACTAGACTTTTCTAGTTCATGGGGATAGAAGGATAAAACATTTCATCTTGCAAACTTGAGACTGTGATTTTTGTTAGTGACATGGTCGGGTATGCTGATGTAATTTTGACACTGGATTTTTAATCAATTTCTGATCCATAAAGGGATTGATGCAGGCTTTACCCGTACACCATTTCTACTTCTTAGATTGGAGTTTCATCCCCGTAGAAGGGATTTATGTAATCCTTCTTGAAAGTGATGACTTCCATTTCTCGCACCTTAGGTTGCTTCAAGTGGACTATGCTCGACTACATTCATCACCAATTCAAGTTCCATCATTTGTTTTTTGGGCTCTTTCTTAGATTTCTTTGACTCTTCTTTTGACATCATTTCATCTTCGCCATGCTCAACGATATCCTTCTCGGTCCCTTTTGACTTGTCCTCATCCTTTGATGTTTCAACTAGAAGTAGATTTTTCTTGCCATTACGTGGCTACAAATTTTTCTCTAGGGGTTTGTTTAATATATCTTGTGTCCCACTATACCTTTGAATCCCTTCATTTTCATGGAGTTTGAGAAAGGTATTGCTTTTTGTATCTCTATTGGGAAACTCGTTTTTTTTATAACTAGCAATGATGTCTTCACTAAAGTTTTGAGTCCCTACCATAGGAATGCCTTTTTCTTATTGTAAATAGGTGTGGTAGTAAGGATTGTGAATAGATCCATCCACTATCTTTTGCTTGTTGACATCACTTATGTTCTTATTACAATTGGATCCTAAAGAGTTTGTTTCAAAATGTATAAGAGATTTTATGAATTTCATTATTCACAAGTTAGTATGAAAACGAGTTTTTATATCTCTCTAATGTCTCGAGTAAATATTAAGGTAAATATTTTGGCTATTTAAATTTTTGGTAAGTATTAAGGTAAATATTAAGGTAAGTATTTTACTAGAACCTTCAAAAATCCTAGATCAAATTAATGTTTATACGATAGCTTTAATAACACAATATTATGTTTCAAACTTTGTTATTTAACCCTAAAATGATGAGTCCTAATCAATTCCTACTCAACTCTAACAAAACCCAAGAAATTCACCTTGCATTTATATAAATAACAACAAACCTTAATATCACAAGTCATATTCCAAAATGAAAAGAGATGATAGCTCGAAATATACTAGATAGGAACTAGCCAAACCAAATATAATCATGATTTTACATTCACAAATATGCCTAAATTTACAATCAAAGTTCTCAAACAAGATGAAATTGTAGAATCCTTCCTTTACATTAAATGAGATGGAATCCATTTACAAAAACATGGATAACAACAATTGCAATATAAAGTACAACAATTTGCCTTAATAAGCAAAATATCGTATGCACAACTATAATACAACTAAGAATATAGTGACTTACTCCCAAGGCAAATTGCAAATCAAATCAACTCAATGTTGCTAAAGAGCCACCACCATTAAAGATCAAATGTAACCTCTAGATAAGAATTATTGCTTCAACCAACAAGGGTTAATGCTTCTATCTCCTATGAATTTGAAGGTTTATGTCCTCAAACGATGTACTCAAATAACAGGGTTCAAAATAGCTTTAATTAAGGGTTTTAAATATTTTCATAATAAATCCCTCAATGTTGTCTATGCAACCTTAGGAAACCGAGTCTCAAAAACTAAATCTATTCCAAATCTAATATGGGAAATGGGATTGACGTATCTACCTATTGAGTGTTTCCCTTCAAATATAATGCTAGAAATTGTTTCCTTGTGCACATGAATGTACTTGGGAGGTATGGAGGAGGGTTTCCAATAGTTTGCAACTATCCTAAAAACAATGGCAGCCAAAGTTGTCTTCTTTATCTACAAAGCTAAGTGTACACGCATGGAGCCACACACTCAATATCCAATCGTATTTTTACACTCGCAAAAATACTTCTAGAAGATGTGGCATCACCCTATGCATTAATGCTTGTTTGGTTGTGCAAGGAGGTGTGAGATAAGTAGTGAGAATGACAGGAGTGTTAGAGTTAGAATATTTGGGATACTCTATGACTCATACCACAAGTCAAGGATTGAGGTTTGGGAGGGAGACATGCTAGTGAGAGGATGTTCAACTCTCTTAACAATGTGAAGGAGTAATGTTTAAAGGAAAGGATGACATAATGGACAACTCTAATAGCCCTACAGGATAAGGGAATGAAGGCGAGGAATGATTATGAGGCATGCCTGGATGGGGATGTTTGAAATCCCAATGGAAGTATAGAAAAAAGAAAACTTGAGAGGAAAGTCATGTCAGGAAGAGAAACTCTACAACTCCAATAACTTGCACTAACTTTCTAACTTTAAAAGTGGTCATGCCTCCCATACATAGAAAGTTTGGTAATCTTAAGTAGGTGCATGGTGGATGAAGGGGAATAAATCGTACGCAATTTTGGATTGAGAGAATGTTGGGGATAGGAAATGGTCATTTTGGACTACAATGTAAATTATAGAAAAGCAAGACATGGCACATTTCAAGTTTGAGTTAGGATGGACTAAATTTTGTTATATCTTATCTTCTCAATGTATCATCATTATTAGTGTTGGTATGAATTTTCCACAATCTATGAAGTTATGTAAGAGTGCTTTTGAATTCAATTGTGTGTATTTTTCTCTCAATGGTTGAATTAAAATGCAATCAGCAGTGTTATCTAAATTGGTAGGGCCATTTCCTACTAATACTTCCCACCTATATGTAAAAATGACTAAGTGTATAGTAGACCTTTTGATTGTTTTCCCTCTTGGTTTAGTGTCAAAAAGGTCTTTTAGACCATCAAACTGAGTAGACATAGACATAATATCATATGGATGAATCCATTTTATCATGAATGAGAAATCCATATTGAGCTACTGGTTGAATTGTCTTGGTAGGGATTTCATCAATAGCGTCTTCCATATGGATTTCATCAATAGGGTCTTCTATATTGGCATCCATGTTTTCTCCGAATTCTATTTTAGCTATTTCTTCCATTCTTCTTTTTCTGATTCTTCGATAAATTTTTCTTCTTAAATATTTTCTAGTTCTAAATCCTCTAAAATGAATTCTTCTTCTGACAATGCTCTTTCAGTATAGACTGGTTCTGGGAGTTCTTTCGTAACTCAAATTCTCGTAATCAATCCTTCTTTTCTTCTAAGACAAATTCCATCTTCAATTCTTTGAACAAGTCTTGGCGTTTTGACTCGAGGGTTCTTTCTTATGCCCGATAGCTTCTGCAGGCGACTGTTAAGTTGTACCAAAACTTGAAACTTCATCTTTGGCTTTAACTACTTGTTTTGACGTAAATTCAACTATTGGGAGATATCTTCCCCTTTAGAACTATCATATTCCTCTTGTGTAGTTCTAAACATTTTTACATGGGATCTAATCTTTTCCAATTTTTGGGATACATTGTCAATGACAGCCTTGTTTTGAACTATTTCATTTAGTACAATTATTTGTTCAGTACTGATATTATTGACTGTATTACTCAATTCTAGATCGATAAATATTAAACTAATCCTTATGACCCTTGTTCTAATTTGCTGGTTGGACACGCTGTTAATGGATGATTGTGATGTCCCCTTCTAGCTAGAGACATCACTCTAGCTTGTGATTAGCGTATCAAAGATCCTCGTAGGCTAGTAGGATTGGATAGAGGGTCACCTTGGCGTGGAGATCTTCCGGGGACAGAGCATAGTACACTTCTGGGTTGCCAGAGTTTGTTTATGATGAGTTTTGCTTTGAATTTGGCTTGGCCAGGCTATTTTTAGCAGTTGGAGATGGACCCTTGCTATTTTTAGCAGACATCACGGTCATATGGGTGGTCAACTAGTGAGCTCCAGTTTCAGACGGCATAGCTAAATTCAAAATATTTGTGGAGTTAGACAAGTTTGAATGACTTAGCATTTATTATTAAGTGATTTAATAATAAAGTTATAAAGTGACTTTATATTATAATCACTTAACTTGAGGGTCAACTCATCATTAGACGGGGCCATGTTTTTAATTAAATTATCAGAGCCAGACTATTGAAATATTAAAATTAAATGCCCATTTAATGATTAAAATCGTTTTGACACCCAAAGTGAAATTAAATGAAATTACAAGCAAAATTGTAATTAAGAGGATTAGGGTACGACTGGCAAAAAAGGATATATAGCGTTAGAGTTTGGAAAGAAGAGGATGGCTATTTTATTTTGACATTGTGAAATTGAAAGAGGTTTTGCTCTGGAGACTATGGTTTTCAGCCACCATTGGAGGACGTAGTTGCTTCAATGTTCACCATCTGAGCTGATGAAATATTCAGTGATATTTGGTTTCAGGAAGACTTCATTCAGAGGTCTTATTTGCATCTAATTGCGCAGAATTGAAAAATAAATTCACGAGAAATTATTGCAGATTTATTGAAGTAATTTTGGTGATTAACAAGTACGGTACGGATTGCTACAGTATCGCCGTACGGACTGCTACAGTACTACGTGAACAGTAATTTTTTTCAAAAAAAATAAAATTTGCAATTTGCAGATTTTTCAACTACTGGGACAGCAAAAATCAGGTTTTTTATCTTACATTGTAATGAATTTGTTTTCCAGGCATATTGGCCATAAAACAGAACAACATTCCCTTGATAGTCTCGTAAATTAATTCCAGCAGTAATATTATTGTTTCAGTATTATTTTAAGCATAGGAGTTTATTTCAGTATTGTATCATTGCTCATTATTACCAAAAAAAAACACAAAAAAATCCATAAACATTCAAAAACCAAAACAAATTCAAATCTACTGCATTCAAAAGAAAGAGTCAGCAGAGGAGAGCCAAGTTGGGTTCTTACAATGATTTAATTCTCCTCTAATTATGAGGGAGTTGTAAGATTGCAGAGAAGCTACTCACTTCTTCTTATAGTTTAAGTGTGCTTTGAGATCTTTTCAACATGATGGAGATTATTTGCAAAATCACCAGCAATATCATCAAAATTATAGTAAGCTGATATTTGTCACTGAACAATCCACTTTCTCTGTATCTCCGAATTTTTCGGCATCTAAATATTTTCCCCATAACTTTTTTTCCAGTGTTTAAGACTGTAAAAGTCTCTGTGGTCGGCCACCTACTAGGGTCGTAGCTAACCATCTTTTCAATCTGAATGTTTATCTCTATTTCGTACTCGCATATTTTTTAAATTTCTCCTAGGCGGTTATTCCTTGATTACTCTAAACTTTTCTCTCGTCTCCTTAATTTTTATTTCTTTCTTTTATTATGACTCTTTAGGAGTCAGGGCTATCTTAAGCTTACTTCTTTGGCTGGCTTGTCCACCAACTCAGTTGTTGCTTGGTTCATCTATTGTGGTCACAGATGAACTAGATGGACATGGGTTTACAAAAAGGCTCCTCCTATTGGTATTTATGAATTATAGGAGAGAAGAGTTTGTACTAGCTCATCTAGGTTATAGTCACTATGTGGCTTCAATCTAGGCTGGTTTTATGCCTTGGAACTGTAAATGATCTCCTTAGATATGCTCTACCTGGTTCTATTTCTTTGGGTTGTTCGGCCAATGTTTGGCTGGGGATGGTGAGCATAAAGATGGTGTCATTAGTGCAAGAACAGAAATGTTAAGGATTCCACTGACATCGTTGCATTGCAATACAAAAGTTACAGCACCATAAGTTTCACATCTTTGACAATTTGGTGTCGCTCTTGTGGGACTACAAATTGATTTCTCATGTGGTTATTTAATGCTTTCCCAAAACAGCTAAAAATGGTCTCAAAAATGGTGTGGCCATTGTGAAAACTAAAAAATGATCCTAAACTTGCAGCATCAAGTTTTTCCGTAAGGGGGATGCTCCTATATCAGTAACATATGCAAAGAGACAGACCTATTGAAAGGTCTACCAAAGTAATGTCACCTAATTGCACAATGCTATGCAGGCAGCCTCAGGCTGCATGCAAACAACCCCAATGTGTGAAAAATTAGCTGCATCGCACTACAAAGACCAGTTTAAAAAAATTGCCAAACATAAAGATGAATCTGGCAAATTTAAATACATTAGCGGAGTAATTAAAATCTACCATTAATGAATAAAATGAATAGATCTTAAAATACATAAATTGTCGAATTCTTGCCACCTATTTACTCCATAAACTGATTCATTGAGCTTCAATATCAAGAGGCTGAAGCCTCAGGTTCAAATCTTGCTCTTCTAAGAGATCCGTGGGTGTTTCATATGCATCACATATCATAAACCTAGAAATTGTCGAGTGGCAACCCAACTGACTTTCAAACTGAAAAGAAACTGACTGAAGGTGGTGTACAACCCGTAAGTACCAAAGAACATTCCAGAAGAATTCATTACAACTTTTGCACCATGGCAATTGCTTCAATGCCAAAATCTATTGGTACATGAAGCCGAACCCAATGAAGAAAAAAAAGATACAATATGCAACATACTTGTAGATGAATTTTAAGGTACACAGGATCCTCAAAATTGACCATTACAATATGACACATCTCCTCTCCTCTTTTCTCTCCTCTTTAACAAATAAAATATTGTTTGCAAGTGTAAGATAAAAGAAAAATCAACCCAACAGTAAAGATTACAACCATAGACCAGTTTGTCATCTTCTGGTGTCTCGTCTGCTTGACTGTGCAGTTTTCCCAGTCACATGTCTGCTAAAATCGTGCCTGTTATCCTCCAAATGTCCTTTTCCATGACCATAACTTTTTCCAGAATTAGGAAATTTCAGAGGCACTACTTGTGCAGTATAAGCCTTTCCAGGAAAATGACGCATTGCTTTCGGTAATTTTGCAATCTCTGGTAACCAGTGTGCAACGTACTCACCATCAGGATCATAATTTTGTGCCTTCCAAGATAAAGCACTTTCTTAGAATAATAATTTTCTTTGATTCATGGGCTATGTAAAATAAAGGAGTATATTCAAATAGTGATTTCAATGAAAATGAATGCATGCTTGTCAACCTGCTTTGGGATGCTAAAATATCTGTCCTCCCTTGGATCATTTCCAACACCTGCTTCAAAAGAAGAAGTTGTAAGCATTAACATCGGTAGAATATAATATAAATTCCTCAAATAGATGACTAGCATCCTATGACGAGCCCATGTGCCCAACACCCCATTAACCTTTTAGTCAAGATAGAATATGTAATCAAGAGTTGTTACAACGAAAATTTATTGAATTGCAAAGAGATAGCATGCCACCAAGATTAGATATCAGAGACCAATGATAAGTTATTTAGTACTGGGATAATCTTACTAGATAAAGGGGAACACGGAGGGCAAACATGAGAATGAACATGTCATATAGAGCATGAATAAACTGAAGTTTGTAATCCTAGTTTCTTCCACTGGTGTGTTGAAAGTGAAGACAAAAATATTTCAAATTGTAAGGCCAAGCAGCAAACTTATCACAACAAAATGATCTTGCCTGCACCATATGTCCAGTTGCCATAATTGGAGCATGGATCATAATCTAGCAGACATGTCTCAAACCATTCTGCTCCCATTCGCCAGTCCAGACCCATATCCCTCACCAAAAATGAACATACAATCTGTTTTTTGAAAAGTCAGAATGAAGCCTGCTTAAATACACATGCTATATCAAATCCCTCTATCAGTTTTTTATTTCCTATATGAGATTACACATCTAAAATCTAGTAGAAACAAATGCCTACGAAACTTAAAATGTAATGAACTTTCAACACTGAGTTCTATGTACTTGACGGCCTCTGTTTGACATAAAACCAGTGGCTGCTAGTTCCTTCATATTAGCGTCAACAAGTGGGTACCTGAGAGCAGTATAAAAGCCCTTAAACTAATTAATATCACAGTTCCCATGCTTTTCATTAAAAAAATAATTATCTAAAAGAGAGCAAATACAATACAAACACAACTTAACAAGATTTCATAATTTCTAGCATATAGTAAATAGTAAATACTACTCACCCAGTAAACCCATCTCTCCAATGCTGAAATAAAGTTGAATCCTGACTCCACTTAACTTCCTTGACCTTGCGTGGACCCCCTGATATGATATTTCCATTATCAGTTTTTTTAAAAAGTCATCTGGAATTTCAAATGAATATAAACTCTCATTTCTTCACACTTCATGAATTCAAACATATGCAACATGCAGTAATACTGTCAGCAAAAGGCTCTTGGAATTTGCAATGAATATTAATCTAGAGGAATGAAGGCTTGACTCTCTTTCTCTCGCTTCAGTAAATTTTCATCTAGGTCAACGATATTGATGCTACTTGAGAAAATGAGCATCTAAGAAGCAAGTATTCTGCAGTATGCATATTCATATAATCAGATGGTCTGTGGCATAAGTATTATAGACGATAATTTCTCTATGGATTTTATATGAATGAAAACAACGTACAAAGTTAATACAATATACTTTAACAGCCATATGGGGCACAGCTATTTCCAAATGAGAAATATTATTAAGCAAGTACAGTAAAATCAAAATGATAGTGTCTCAAAAATCTTTGACAATATGCATGCAAAAGTGGCACCAGTAGCAGTCAGTAGTAGCTACAGTAGTTAGTGTGTTGGCATTGTGTTGTCATTGATGTCAACCAGTTGTTGTGCGTTGCACACGCTCCGTGTCGCCGACAGGGTCCTCCTTCCTATTTTTGAGCCTTTCGTCTTCGCCCTGTTGAGTTTTGCACAGAGTGTCTCGCGTCCTTTCAAGCGAGTCCGCGACTGGTCCGTGGAGTAATGGTGTCAAAGGAAAAGAGCCGATGAATCCATCAAGCTAGTCTAGCCCTCGGGCACGAATGCCAAGAGTTTGTTCAAAATTGTGAAATCGCCTTGAATAGGCGTAAGGTGATAGAAATTGGCGAAGTCTGCCAAGCAAAGAGCAATGCGTCTGAGGGTCGCACGAGGACCCAAAGTTGTCGTTTTTTGTGCAAGAGCGATGAGATAGATTGCATAAGGTTTGTCCTTGCGATGGTTATGGGATTTGAATAAAGTATGATTTTCGCCTGCTGGTGAAGAAGCGAATTTCCTGGCAAAAATGCCAAGGTTGCAAAACTTGCCCAAGTGCGCAAGCTTGCGCTTCTCGAGGAGAAAGTCTATATCGCCAACATCGCTGTAGGAGTAACATTTTGGACTTTCAGGCCAAATTGAGAGAAAACTCCAAAATTTGCAAGACTGAGCCTAAGGTCCGAAAATGCCTTAAAACTGTGAAAACTGGCAAAGGGTCCCAAATTTCAAAAAGTTGCCAAAATTGCCTAAGTCACCGAATTTCGGACCCAGAGGCTAAAATTCTAAAACTTCAAAAGGTTAAAAGATTGCCAAAATCGCCCAGGGGGGCAAATTTCGGACCCTGGGGTTAAATTTCAAAATTTCAAAAAATCCCAAAACTGGCTAAAGGTCCTAAAATGCTTTGAAAGTTTGCAAAAGACCCCAATGGTCCGAATTTCGACTAAGTCGTCCTAATTTCAGACCCTGGGGCCGAAATTTAAAATTTTGGAAAAGTTGCAAAAACCCTCAAATGGTCCGAGTTTCACTTAAAACATCCAATTTCGAACCCTAGGGCCAAAATTCAAAATTTTGTATAAATTTGCAAAAAGGTGGTTAAGGTCCGAAATTCATAGAAGTTGTAAAGAACGCCTTAAGGTCCGAAGTTTTAAAAAATTTGCAAAGCATGTTAAAAGGTCCGAAGTTTTTTAATTTGCAAAAAGGGGCTTATGGTCCGAAATTTGGGTAAAATCGCAAAACGCCTTAAAGCTCTGAAATTTGCAAAACATGCTAAAAGGTCCGAATTTGGCCTAAAAACACAAAATTCCAAACATGCTAAAGGTCCGAAGTTTCTTCGATTTTCAAAAAGGGGCTTAGGGTCCAAAGTTTTTTAAGTTGCGAAAAGTGTTAAATGGTCCGAAAACGCCTTAGTAAACAAAAACGTTTAAAACTCCGAAATCGCAAAGGCGTTAAAGTTCGTGAATGCTCTGAAAATCGCCAAAGACGCGAAAATCGCGAAGGATGCAATAGCTCCGAAGTTTGTATAACTTGCAAAGGGCGTTAAATAGTCCGAAGTTTGCCCCTAGGGTTTAAGAAAACGCAGTTTAAAGTTTGCAAAACAGCGCCATAGCTCCGAAATTTGCCATAAACTTCAAAACTGCAACGCGTAGGGCAAGTAAGGAGCTCGAAGTTGATATAAAAATTCTCCATTCCCCCCCCCCTCGAAAATCACTAAGGTCCGAAGTTTGCGTAAGAAGGGGATCGTGTAAGGGTTAAAGAGAGACAGAGCCGATTTCGCGCGATTCACTTTCAAGGTAAAATGCTGCATAAACTATTCCAAATCGTTCAAGTTCAAATTACCAATTGCCCAAGGTAAAAACCGTTTAAAAATGATAAATTCCTTTCAAAATAGCAACCGTGAAAATTTGAATTTTAAGGAGATAACCATTAGAATTCAAAATTTGCAGAATTGTCCATTCATCTTTACGCAGCAAGGTCAGTCAATTTCTCGCCATCCACTCTCATCGGGTAAGTACGCTTTGTCTCTCTTGATCATCTGAAATGCCTATAAATCAAATAGAAGTATGTGCGAAATCTAATTAAAATGCTTAAATTTTCGAAATCTACATCTTTTTCGCTTGTAAAACGTTGTGCAAAGCAGTCAAAATTTAGAATCTACTCCTAAGATTTAACCAGAAATTGCATTTTCAAGCTTAGGAGAATTTTTCGAGCTTTGTCCCTGTTGAAAATAAATTCAAAATGCTTAAGTATAAATTCGCGATCAAAAGCTTCATGAATACTCTGGTTTAAAATCAATCAAGCTTTTAGCTAGAAATGTCGCTCCATGTCCAATCTAAATTTTGAATTAATCCTTGAATGCTGGAGTATTCTCTATCTAACCCGCCTTACTTCTTTTGTATCGCCTCGTAATCCGTGTCCGGCTGTGCAGGATAAATGCCTAAATCGGCAGTAGAATCATCAAAGACGCCCGCTGCAGCCGAGACATCGCGAGCACCCAAATCAGATATCCCACGCAAAGTTGAAAGGATGAAGTATCAGTATCAAAGAGGAGGATTGAGGGAGTCAAAAGTTCAGAGCGTCTAGGACAATATCGGTGATACCGACCTAGGCCATATCGACATCCAGGACTTCAGGAATCGAGTCTTCTCCCCTAACGCATATGGCAAGCCTAGACAGATGGTAGAAAGTGGCATCGCCCAGGCGGCAGGATTTCCTCCAGTAGTACAGAACTATGAGTTAGTGGTAGAGGTTGCCCGACATTATCAGCCAGATTCCAGATTGGTGCTCCTCGAGAATATGACTCTCGCCAACTTCACTCTTGAGGCCATTGGCGACGCATTCGACATTCCCTTCCCAAACAATCCCATGGCCATGACTATAGATGAAGCACAGGGGGCATATGATATGAATTCAGCCCGATGCAAAGCACTAATCAACGAAGAGTGGTACAAGGAGAGAAGGCTTCCGAGCGCCAGGATTGTGAAAAAGACCCTCAGAAGTGATTTTCATAATGAGCATGAGGATATGATCACAATACTCAGCCGAGTTATGGGACTTCCTAAATCCAACTACTTTGAAGAGTGGATGTTTTATTTCACAGAGCAAGTCTTCGCTAGGAAGTCTAAGTTTGACTGGGCCCAAATCATAGGCGACAACATCCACACTCAGCGGATTGAGCTTGAAACGAAGAAATACTTCACTATGACCTCTTATTTGGTCTACATGTTCGCCAAGAACCAACCGCTGCCAAGTTCAATAATGAAAGGTGAAATCGGGAATGGGCCTGGTTAGGTAAAGGTCTATGATTGTTACCCGTAGCTGCATTACCAAGATATAGCTCAGAGGGAAAAGAGCAGCCCAGCTTATGCAGTTGGCCAATATGAGCGCGTCAATGATGCCTTCACAATGCGCCTGGTCAGACTAATGCAGGGAAGATTACACATAAGGCTCTTAGAGCAAGCTACTATTCTAGTACAGAGATACGGGGCCTGGTTCATCCAGTTCCCAAGGTTCTCCTATATCCGAATAGCAGGCTTTGATGGTGCCCCTCTCCGACTTCCACGGTACCCAACCGACAAAGTAGTTCTTATGGAGGTCGCAAGGCAGTCACGTCCGACCGACATCTTACTCAGAGAAAGCAAGCAGGCTGGATTCGTGTTCCCCATGATCATAGGCAACCAGGATGTCCACCTGAGACCCCCACCCTAGCAGAGGAATCCCTCGCAGAGCTAGCCTCTTATGGCCTACAGGACCATTTTCTGAGAAAATATTTCGATCACGATAATCTGGCGAAGAGAGCCTATGGTAGGAAGTATAGAGCAAAGGAATCAGTTGAAGACTATTGGAAAAATTGCTTTGATGACTACGAGGTCCGGAGACGTGAATATTCTACGCTGAGTGTGCAACAAATGCGGCTCTTTGAATATCGCTCGGTCCCAGATCAACTCACAGATTCAGGGAATTGCCTTCAAGTCCGAGAATTTGAGGCAGTAAGGCATCTTTTGCCAGGCGTTGATTGGTCACAGGACCCAATCACTGATTTTGAGGTAGTCATGGCAGCCCCAGCAAGATACACAGACCAATGGTTACATCAACAGATTGAGAGGCTAATTCATGAGGGAGTCCAGTTCACTTACCACCTAATGGGCAGCCTCGATTCTCAGTCTTCCGAAGATGAAGGAACGTCCAATGCACCCAAAGAAGAAATTGAGAAACCTGCGAAGAGAAAGAAGGCTAAGGCTTGCAGAGGGACTCGGACGTCCAAGAGAACGAGAAGGGAAAAGATTCCTATAAGGAGACTAGAGGTCACTTCATCGTCAAAGGACCCCAGTTCGTCCGACGATGTAGTGGAATTAGATTATATACCTGCTCTGCCTTCTCAAAGTGACATTGATGCATTTGGAACTGATGATCCTCCCGCACCCGACATGCTAGAAGCTGAGCTAAGAGACATTGAATCAACCCAACCGGTAACCCAATAGAGGAAGGAGAGATTCCATCCATTCAAGGGATCGAAGTGCATGAACCCACCCAACAAAGCTGCCATGAACTGCTGATCCATAATACAACCAAAGATGACTCTACCGTTGAAGGAGAGCAAAGGGCAGAGGAGATCCGCGAGCTCGAAAGGACTGAAGAGCAATGTCATAACCCCTCTTTGGACATGGGATTAAATAAAGATGATAATTAAAACATTTATTAATTAACATTTAATAATATTGGAAAATCGTCTCATTTATGAGACTTCACGATTTTCCTTTAATATATGATTATTAATATTTATTATTTGTTATGATTATTATTTATTATTATTGTTTTATTTTAATGTAACGTTCATATTTCAAATTATTAATATTATATTAACTATTAAAAAAGTTTTACCATTAAAACATAAAATAGATATATTGAATATATTACACTGACCGAGTCAACTTAGTTCACTAATTAATATACATTGTATTATGTATATGAATCAACTATTATATGATTCGATTCTATGAGATAATTAATATGAATCGATTAATATATGAATCGATTCTATGTAATGCTTAATATATATAAATTGGTTATTATATAAATCAGTTCTATGTTATGATTAAATATGAATTGACTCTTTGTTAAAACGTGTTAACTTAGTCTTTTAGACGTGTTAATGCTTGACCATATTACAACATCCAGATCTTGGTCCATCATAGCCATATCGAGACATGCCATTCACAGTAAATAATCGCATATGAGTCACTCATAATTGTAAACAAAAGCTATCAAGGAATAATTGGAGAAATTAAGATGCGGTAATATTGGTAATGAGGTACTAAAGAAAACGATGACTTAATAAGAGTAGTAAT
Organism: Cryptomeria japonica; assembly: GCF_030272615.1. Classification (NCBI taxonomy): domain Eukaryota; kingdom Viridiplantae; phylum Streptophyta; class Pinopsida; order Cupressales; family Cupressaceae; genus Cryptomeria; species Cryptomeria japonica. The sequence continues at coordinate 40,985,524 of NC_081406.1, read as the reverse complement.
ATCGATATTCTTATATCCGTCGCTCCCAGACTTGCTCATGTTCAGCAATCACATTATATTGAGCGCCACATAAAATTGAAGGTATATCGAAGATTGATATATCTATATCTTCAATGATAGAACCAAACTCAACGGCGATAAGGAAAATCTTCTCTATTGCCGAATCATAGAATGAGAACGCAGATTCTCGGTATGATGAAAGTGAGGTGCCTTTATGTATTGGTGGCCAATTCCTTTGACCATAGTCTGAGATAACTTCTCAAGAGATTCTATAAAGAAAACGATGGAAAGACCACATGAAGATTATGTTTAAAATAACGGACTGATAGTACAACTGAAGCAAATTCACTATGATCATGGGTCGATCCCCTATAAGAAGTATGAATAGAGCAATTGATACTTCCAAATACGATAAAGCATGAATATGTCATTTGAGAGTGTCGTGGATAATAATATGTATCAGAACTATGGTGCCGCCCAAATGCTCCACACTATTGATTACTATAACGAGAAGAATTAATAATTAAATCAAGACCTTCACTATTTCAGAAAGGACTATCGGGAACTAATCAATAATTAATTAGAAATTGTATTACCAAGAGGTGCGATTCATTAAAGGTTAATATAATTTATCAAAGGATATGACTTTAGAGAAGAATCACACCTTTACAAACCAAGACGCAGATATAAAGACATGCGATTTGCTCACTATCATCATCGCTGATTAAAGATCCGATTAAGGGTTGAAGAATAAATAACCAATAGTTTGTACATTTAGGTTAAGACCTTAACTAACCATCATCGATTAATAACTTATTTTCCTACTAAGGGATGCGATTAATATTCACGGAGAGCCACGATTAAGAGAAGGATGTGTCTGTTCCAAATCAAAGAGATGTTACTATTCAGGATTATAAGATATTAATAAGGAATCCATATTCATTAGAGGATCATCAACCATTTCTTATTTTTATTTATATCCTTGTTGGATCACTCAAGTGAGCAAGTGCCGTCGGCATAAACTGGTTGCATAGACATAAAATACAAAATCAGGAAGAGCGCCATTGTTGTAAGTTTACAAAGACAGATCAGAAACAGCACTATATCGCTGTAAGTGATATCATACACATTTGCATATTCATAAAGACATATCAGGAGCAGCTGATCACCCATCGCTATAAGCGACATATATATATATATATATATATATATATATATATATATATATATATATATATATATATATATATATATATATATATATATATATATATATATATATATATATATATATATATATATATATATATATATATATATATATACTGATCAGAATATATTACAGCATACTTTCCATTGTCGAATCAGAGACGGCTACCAATCACATTGATTACACAAATCTGATTGCATAATACATATTGTTTAGCAGAAGCTTAGTTTTGTAATTAGGATCATCCTTGCACAATTGTCATCAATCATATTAGAGACCGCAGAGATAATCTTAACATTGATTGCATTCCTCCAAGTATGGATGTATAGATCAAAATCATCTTGCATATACCTAAGTGTTGAATCAGAGATAGCAGTGGAATTGTTCCCATATATCATATATCATCAGATTATAAATGATATCAATTGTATAACATAAGGATAAATCTCTTAGAAGTGGTATCATAGACTATTATTCTTACTTGAATCATTATCATTTTAGACATTATTAGAGATTAAAGAAGTCTCTTGCAATTGACTTGCAATACAACTGTTCCCTAATTTCCTAAACATTAACATAAGGGGACATTACAAGCAACCATCACACAAAGGCGCCAGACAACTGTTCAATGAAATGGGAGAAAGTTCAGCTACAAGTAAGGAACTTGGCACCACCCCCACCCCTCCAATAACAGAATAGCTACAAATCTGTGATGAGTCGGCTGAAAACCTCAAAGAACAGGATGCAAATTTAACCATATCTTCAACCCAAACAGTGCCTCAAGAATGGTTAATTGCCAGAGCGTAGCGCAAGGCCGCCACCAAACCACCTATTGATCTGGAGGACATCTTCTCACGCATAGACCAAGCTAAAGCTAAGGGAAAGAAAAAGCCCAAGGCATATTCCAGAATGACTAAAGATGAGCAAAGGAACCGCACCCTTCACATTGCCACCCTGCCTGCAGATAAGCCAGCAAATCAGATCACACTGGCAGATTATAGCATCACGACTGTCCCCATTGGATGAGCCACTAAGGAGCAAGAAAAAGAAGAATTCAAGGATTCAATGCAAAACATACTCAGGCAACTTGAAGAGATAACAGCTGAGAAGGATATGTATTGGGCCCGTGCTGAACAGGCCGAAGGGTACATCGATCAAATCCTGAGACCATTACACAATGCCTCTGAATCCCACATTCCCCCGACAGCATTGGCACCGAGGACCACAACAGAATTTGAAGGAGTACGGGACACCGCAAGGGCCGTCAAGGAATGGATACAAGGCATCAGAAAAAGGGGAGAACGAATCCTTGAGGAAGTGCAGGAAATGGCTCGCCACCGAGAAACCACTTTGGTTAAGTTATTAGAGGTAAAGAGGGAATCCCTCCACATCCAGAAAGTGGCTGCCACTACTCTTCCCCTCATGAACGCTCTTTTCTGGACCCATGCACAGATTCCTACATTACCCACCATCCTAGATCCTCATAACATCAGCACTCTTAAGGAATGGTACTGGACTGTCAACATGAAGAATGATGCGAAGGAAATCATCGATAGAGAACACCATGCATGCGAGGTAATTCTGAAAACCATGCAGGAACTTGGCAAGATAATCCTTCGATCAATGGTTTCGAGATGGGTAAATGACCAATCCGATGAAGTGATACCGCCAAACTGGGAGGAAAGATTGGGAACAAATAAGATCACTTATTCCATTAAGGACCTAGGCTTCGCCGGTCAATTCCACTCGGACATGTTGTGCTTTGAGCGTAATCGTTTCAGTTGGCAAGATGGTCTAAAGAAGGTAGACCAATACCTCGAAGGCATGCAATATAAAATTCGCCATCCTCCTATGCCTCCATTCAGTCTGCTTTTCAAATTATGCATCAGGTTCCAGGAGCATGTTCGCGAGGAACGTGCAGCAAGTCGAAATCTCTGGCGGGAATATTTGCATGAAGAAAGTCAATTTTTGATAAAAGGATTTGAAGCTGGAAAAGAAAAAGTGATTTCCTAAAAATGCACTTTTTTCCTTTTTAAATTTTAAAAAGTGCACTTTTGGCCAAAAGGGTCATATTTGACTTTCAAGTCAACTAAAATGTAAAACTTTATGAGTGCACCTTTTTGGATAATTTTGGATAAGTTTTAATTATCCTTTTTGGGTAGTTATTACTCATTTTGGGGTGGTTGTTGATATTTGCCTCCCATTTATGGGTATGGGCAGCCATGCTTTATGGATGAATCTGGGCCACTTGTTTAGATTAGATCTGGGCCATTCATCCAATTTTGGAGCCTATTTAAAGGGGACTGGTTTCCCTCATTTTTGTAAGAAGTTCATGGATTGTTGCTGAAGCTCTGGCGAAATTTACACAGGATTAATGCAAAGTTAAGGCTGTTTTCTTTTCATTGTGAGTGCATGGTCTCCTCCTTCACCATTTAAATTATTTTGTTATGTCTTTCATTTTTCTGTAGCATTTTCAAACAAACATCCGACAGAATCCTCGCAGTTCACATCATTGGGGAATGGTTGATTGCCTTTCTCTCTGCATGGTTAATCTGAACCTTTTATATGCTTAAGTTCGGTTATTGAATACTCACTATGAATGTAAAAGTTCTAATGTTGTAGTTGATAACATGAAAATCTTAATTTCCTTTGAAGATTGCACTAGATTTATGTAAACATTGTACTCAAATAGCTGGTGATGCGTAGTCTAGTTATTTGGAGGTGTCCGTCTGTTTGCTGAAACTACTATTTTAGTTAGAATTTACATTTCATATATCTCTCTCTCCCTATCCTTCCCTCCTTTTTCCCCCTTTTTATCAAGAGAATCCGCAGTCCCATTGAAAACAGTATCAACTCAACTGAAACCATTTGATAAGAAAGATCATCAAGATTCCAGGGAACTTATCTATAAATCGCTTATCTCACCGTAAGTCCCCTTTGTGTTTCCATCATAAACACATTAAACCACTGAGAAATCCCGCAGTCAAGACCTAACAAACAAAACCTTGAGGTTATCCCCTTTGATCAAACGTAAAAAACAGCACTAGGGATTTCCTTATCTCAAGAGAGGATAGGATACTCAACTGGTTATTCTATTCTGTGTTGGTCGTATGAAGTTTGCAGCAATGCGATTCCAGACACGTCAACACCAGTATAGGATGACTACTGGTAGAAGAGATGTATGTGCAACACTATCATGGATGAATACAGGATGAGATATCTTTGATATCATCTTGTGTTGCAGAACACCGGTAAGGTAAGGGAGAGAATTTCATTCAGAGGAATGATCACTGAGGCCACCGGTACACAAGTTAGTGTCTAACTTGTGTGGATAAAATGGACAGGTTACAGATATAGTCTTTCACCGGTAAGGAAAGGATGTCAACTTGTAAGGAGCTTGAGCTGTTGTTTGTGATGAAGAGGCAGAATATTACCTAAATCACATCAACACGAAAGGAGAAGGATGAATAGGTCACTGGTATGCTATGTGGAGGCAGAGCAGTAGGACTCCCACTGGATAAAGATGCAGTCACCATGTGAAGAGATGACTGACAATGAATGTGCTCACACTGGATCACATGTGCCTGTTTGAAGGCATGCTGCACAAATAGGGAAGCCACATGAGTGCATTGCAGGATGCAGATGACAAGGAATCACTACCACTGGTAAGTGGAACTTATCTCCTATTATGCAAAGTGTGCATCATAGTTCTATGAGATAAGATAGAAGAGGTAAAGGCAGGTGTTTGAAGGCTCACACCGGATCTACCGGTGAATCAAAGGAATAGCTCAAGTGCATGAAATCAAGGATATGCACTGGATCAACAGATAAGGCATGTTGAGCTGCCAGAACAGATGAAGTGTGATGGGTTTGTCACTTTGACAAACCAGTTGAGATATGGTCCGAGCTGATCAGGAAGAAGGCAAGGCTGAGCAGATGTAGATAGAGGAAAATGGCCGGATTGAAGATGGAGTCTGTTGAAAGTTGATGACATGGTGTCATCAAGAGTGTTTACCGGTATGTAAGTCCACCGGTAATATGGACAAGGTGGAGATGCAGAAGACTTCCCATCTGATGAAGATGTGCATTAGGTAGGTTAGCAAGAGTTCTGACTAGTTGAGTGTTCCACCGGAATAGAAGAAAAGTGCAAGGTTGATGACAAACCAGTTTGAGGGTTTAACCGGCAAGGTTAGTAAGCCGATAGATCAACCCGGTAATGGAGTTGGTCGGTGATCCCATTCATACCGACACAGATGACCTAGCAAAGGTGGATGCCGACATGAATACCACATGGAGATGAAGTGACAAGCTCACAGAGGTCGGTGAAGTGTCGTGTAGGGATAAGTGTTTCTACATGTGTGCATTTAATATGGAGCCTGTGATTTGTGGATCAGATCAGAGGAGTGCGGCTCGAGGAAGAATGAACGACAGAGAAAGATCAGGGAGTTGTTGGCGCTTGGATTGAAGCAAGGAAATCAGATTGCAGGAGGACCACGAGAAGGAAATAGCTGAGATATTTATGGCGTTTTGACAGATGCAGGTCGATATACAAGACCATGTTTGCTAAGTTTAGAACTCGTGTATTGGAAGGCACGTTAATGGCGGTGATGTGCAGACAACTATCTTGGGGATCAGATCGAATGAGATCTGATTGGATTTGGTTTGCCTCAGGGTCGAAGAAGAAACCCTAACCGCCTGAAATTTGAATTGGCTTTTGGCAGGAAAACCAGGTTATATATATGCAGGCCAAAGATATTGTTTAGCGCTACTGAAGGGGAGAGTGTTGCTTCTGGAGGTGAGAGCAAATCAGTCAAGTGCTCAACGAGTATCTGAAAAGAGACTGAGGGTGTGCGAGTGAGTATCAGGTTGAGAGGATCAATCGGCAATAGTGAGAAAACCGGTCGTGACCATACCGGCAGAGCAGAAGTGAAGGAAACTGCAAAGAAGGAAAGCACAAAACCGACAGAGTGTAGTACTGGTGAAGAGCAGCAGAGCAGCAGAGAGAAGAGGCAACCAGAGAGAGAACCGACTGTGAACTGGACAAGAGATCTAGTGGAGAGATTTGAAGAAGAGTTACAAAATCCATTTGTAACAAGAAGATAACTTTGATATCAAAATATGTTTTTGTATTCACTGAGTTGTAGCTCGGTGCAGGGGTTGGAGCTCCTTGGGTTGTGCCCTAAATCAGGGGTTGGTGCTCCTTAAGGTTGGTGCCCATAAACTGCAAGAGTGGTGCTCCTTGGGTTGGTGCCCTAAATGTTGTAATCGAAGTGTTTCATTGTGAGGCTGGATTGGAGCAGTAGTCTTCAACAGCATTTCTCACCAAGGTTTTTCCCATCTTGGGTTTTCCTTGTATATGCTGGTGTTATGGGATGTCCCTTTATGTGTGAATGCATTTGTGATTAATCTCCCCACTAACCGGTAAGTTTGCATTCAGTTAGATCTATTGACCGGTATACTCACATAGGGTTGTGTTGTGACGTTTTCACACATCGCCCCATTGCAAATGGGGACCCCTGCTTTTTGCTTTCTAGGGTTTGTTTTCTAGGTCTTTTAGGGTTTTGTCCGTTGGCCTTTGCATTTTGAGTGTCGCCAAGGGGATCACCTGGATAGCAAGTCTGGCTTGAGTGAAGTCCTGATCCTGAAATGGCTAAGTCTGGAATGTCCTGATCCTGAAATTTGACTAAGTCTGGAAACTGAAAAACCTCAAAAAACTAGATTTTGTAATATAGCTCCTGGAGGTCTGAAACCACTCTCAAACATACTGAAAGTATATATGGAATATAACTTCACTTATACTTAATCGTTATATTCCATAAAAATTATCCTGATAGAGAGTTCAAAAAGTCAAAAAGCGCTCCTGTCCTTCACTGAGGATCCAGAGCGAAAAGCGCTCCCGTCCCTCTCCAAGGGACCAAGGCAAAGTGCTCCCGTCCCTCACCAAGGGTCCAGGGCGAAAAGGACTTATTTGAGTCATTCCTGGCCATGTTTGGTCAAATTGAAACATCAAAGGCATGGTGGACGGCAAAATGAACATGATAGAGCATCCAGACTTGATCAAAAACGATGAAATGATGAAGTTTTTGCCTAGAAGGTCAAAAGTGCTCCTGTCCCTCACTGAAGGACCAAAGCGCTTTTCTTTATATGCAGAATTTTAGACCTTTTTTGGACATTAACTCTTATTCGTAGCGTGAAGTGAGATGAAATCTTCCCTAGCAAAGGAATTTCGAGGTGAAAAGTGAGACAATTTGGCTTAGAAGGCAAAAAGTGCTCCTGTCCCTCACTGAAGGACCGGAGCTTGATTTTCAAATTTGCACTATTTTTGCAAGATCAAGACAATTTTATGATTTGAAGAGGTCAAGGGAAGCATGTTTTGTCCATTGAATATAATTTAAGTGGTCTACAAAGGAGTAAATTAACCCAAATGACAAAAAGTGCTCCTGTCCCTCACTGAAGGACCATGGCGCTTTTTCAAGTTTCTCCTCTTTGTTTGATATTTTATGGCAAAACTTGACTTGGATGGGAAGGACGAATGATGTTTCATGCCTTAGACGCAATTGAGAGGTTTAAAGGACAAGGAAATACACCAAGATGTAAAAAAGTGCTCCTGTCCCTCTCCAAGGGTCCAGAGCGATTTTCCAAAAGTGCTCCTGTCCCTCTCCAAGGGTCCAGAGCGATTTTCTAAAAGGTGTAAATTTCTTGCAAAGCCAAGGCAAGTTTGTGATTGAAATGAATGGAAGAAGACATGATTAGCCCATTGAAGATAATTTGTAAAGCTAGCAAAGGACGGATAGGCTTGAAATTGCAAAAGTGCTCCTGTCCCTCTCCAAGGGACCTGGGCGAAAAACATATTATCTAGCCTTTCTCGCCAATTTTGGACAAATCTAGGCCAAGGCACAGGTTTGAAAAGATGTTTAAAATGCTTCGAGGTGGAATCAAGATGCAAGAGTTGCAAATTTTGATGACAATTGGCAAAAGTGCTCCTATCCCTCTCCAAAGGACCAGGGCGCAATTTCTAAATATGACCATTTACCTTGCATTTTGAAATGATAATTTTATTTCCAAGGCTCAAGAAGGAGTGAAATGTGATATTCTACGCCTGGAGGGTAATTTGAAGATTAATGTGATCAAGAATTTGTGCAATGGACTCAAAAGTGCTCCTGTCCCTCACTGAAGGACCAGGGCGATTTTTATGAAATCAACAATTTCCCTCCGAAATTATGCTAAGGCAAGGTTGTACGAGATAGGAAGGATCTTCTAAAGCATGGTGAACAAAGATTTGACTTCAAAATTTGAGAATCCTAGCCTAAAATACAAAAAGTGCTCCTGTCCTTCACTGGAGGACCAGGGCGAAAATCTTGGAAGAGCCTATTTTGCCTTGCAATAACAAGTTAAGCATGCATAGAATGGACGAAGGGGATCATCGCTTACCCCACAACGAGAATTGGCAATTAAAAGATGAAGGATTGAGGACAAATGTGAAAAAGTGCTCCTATCCCTCACCCAAGGTCCAGGGCGAAAATGTCCTAAAGGCACCGTCCTCCTAAAAATCAAGTGAATTAAACTCAAGACTCCAATTAAAATGCCATTTTAAAATGCCTAGATGAAGTTTTGAACGTGAAAATGAGGAATGCAAGGCCTAGATTGAGAAAAGTGCTCCTGTCCCTCTCCAAGGGACCAGAGCGAAGTCATTGGCATTCATTATTTTTTTGCCATATCCCAACATTACTATCCTCCAAATCGCATTAGATGCCAAATTGCTAACTTTGGAATATTTGAAAAAATTAATTAAATTGGCATTTAATAAATTGATTTTAGGCCTTAAAAAATCGAACTTTTATTGTGAAGGCATTTTAAATTAATTTTTTTTAAATTAAAAAATTAAAAGTTGAGCGCACAAGGCATTATTTTGCCTTTATTTGACAAGTCGGCCTACTCCTTTTGAGGTTTTATTTATTATTTCACCTTTTATTTGCAAGGTCGGCCTCATGGATAAGTGGAAGGTGAGCACTCTATGTATTGGAGGTGTTGTTTCACAATTCAAATCATTCAATCATCCTTTCAAGTGCAAATTTGGAGAGCTAATTGAAGGTGCGAAATCTAGCTGGAGTGGAGCAAATTTCTACTAAGTGTGAAGCTAGTGGAGGGCGAAATTCATCTTGAAGGCTATTGGAGAGGCGAATTTCTTGCTAGATTGGACGATAATTTCCAGATTTTTTGAAGGCTAAAGGAGGCATACTTCATCCAAGGGATGGCTATAAATCTTGCCCAACAAAATCTGGTCTTCTTCTTTCATTTTTCAAGGTCTTGTACTTAAATACTCAAGGAGGAGGTATGAAGAATTACTTTTTTGAAGATCTTATTCAAGACTTATTGTGATCCCATTGCAATTTTGTAAAATCTAAGTCTTGAAAATCCAATTTCCATTCATGATTAATTTGAAAATGTATAGTTCTTGATTTATCATGACTTTTTTCAAATTAATATCTTAAGTTTTACCTTTGAAAGGTCTTAAATTTCATGCTTTGAGGTTTGATGCTCAAAAAACTAACTTTAATATTTTGTGTAGGCATCAAATGGAGATCCCAGAGTTGGAAAATCAAGCCAGATCAAGGACGGTCTCCTCCAAGAAGATCAAGCAAGGATAAGGGCGACCTCCTCCAGTCTAGCATCGACAAGGACGACCTTCTTCGGGCTAACATCATCAGGATAAGGGCGACCTCTTCCAATCCAGCATTACAAGGAAAGGTACATCAACATCCTGCAAATCAAGGACACAAGAAGTCAGAGCAAAGGGTTCGTTGAAGAAGCAGATAGTTCCAGATGAATTAATTAAAGCTAGCTTCTCAACAACATCAAGTTGAATATCTACCAAGATACAAGTGTCAGACAAGGTGGCATCCTAGTCATCACTTCTCCAGTCGGTGTGGTCCACCTCAGCATGTCCAGATTCAATGTACCTAACTCATGGAAGGTGGCACAAACTCCGATGTACCTACCCCGGCTATCCATTGGTCGATTTTCCCAGAGAGGACATGTGTCCAAGCAATACAATTATTTCATTGGTCAAGCATTAAATGTTATGTAATGGTTGTAACAAACCCTAATTAGGGTTTTCATTATTGAATCTTGGCCATTGATCTCAAATTGATCTTAGCCATCGAATTGTATTGAGGGCACTATATAAGCCCTGGCATTTCATTTGTAAAGGGAATAGTTAGAAAGAAGTAAGTTGGAAGCAGTTAGAGAATAGCTAGAATAGTGAATTAGTCAGTTGATAGAGTAGCAATTAGAATAGAGTAGAGAGAGAAGGCAAAGATTGTTGCCAAGATGTTGTTGTAAAAGACTTGTAACTTCATTGAAGAAATGGTGAAATTTATGGGTCAATTCGACAATTTGCATGGTCTCTATACTTCTCATATTTGATTTCATGTTATTAGATGAGTGGAAGAAATGTGCTTGATTGATGGTGGAATTCATATATCCATACTACTAGCAGTTTGTTGATTGCAGACTTGCCTTGCGTAGTCAACTGGAATCGTTTAGCTTAAGCCTAACTTCAATTATCGCTTCTTCATTGATATGCATCAACCTGATGGTGTCTATGCCTGCAGTGATGATTTGAACATCATAAAGCTTTCCTTCAAAGATCGCACTAACCTTGTGGAGATGGTCCTGTGATGTCAAAACAAGACTTAGTTAGAATTTCATCAAAAATCATTCATTGCTCTTACATTCTTAGTGTTAGGATTAGATCCTTTCCTCGCCCTCATCTTTTTTCCTTTTTTCAAGTCAAAGCTAGTAAAATCCTGTGTTCCAGCAAATATTCAAAGCAAATCAGAAGTTCAATCATCAAATGTAAGTCCCCTTGTGATTCCAGCAAATCACATCATACCACAGACAGCTTATCCACATGTAGAGACCCTACATACAAGAACCTTGAAGTCATCCCGATTGAACCTTTTCGCGATATCTTCAGCATTCGGAGGCTTTATTCAAGAGAGGATAAGGTACCCTTGGGTATTTTATTCTATGTTTGATAGTATACAAAATACACGTCAACAGGTTGTTAAAGGGAAAAGTTTGAGAACCACTGATTCACCCCCCTCTCAGTGGTGCATTGTGTCTAACAAGTGCACATAGCATGTTTGGAGGGGTCAATTATATTAAAAAAGATGAGGGTGAAATGCTCCTCAACACAATTAGCTGGAGACGTGGGATTACAAGTACAAGATGGGGACAGGGAATCCACTTATATGAGTAAATGAATTAGGACACAGCTACATTATATATAATCGTAGTCACCAGAAATCATAGATGTAGGGATGGGGATAAGATCCATGTTCCTATGATGGATTTTGTAATGTCCCCTACCTGATCTATTTAAATATACTAAAATTGATAGATTTTCTTCAATAAGTTATTAACAAGTGCTTATCTATTTTCCTCATTAGCTGATTATTTTCATTATTCAGAGTTTTTAATATAGATATCAAACCTTGCTACTACTTCAGTTTTAAGGGAGAAGGATTTATATATGTTACCAAAGCGCTTAGAGACCAACTACAATAGGTTCCCTCAAAGTTTACAGATCCAAGCCCTTACCTATCTTGGGTCTATACCCTCAAGGCTTATGGGTTGCTGATCTCCACCCTATCTTGGGACTTAACCTATTGCTTGGATTTAGACTGCCCGTCTTTGGAACATCTCAATCCCATCTTCTTAAATATGGAAAGTAATAACATGATGTAGACTATAAGTATATATATTTCTTATGTATTATGAATATATCTATGAAACTAAGTATGACTGTCATACATATTGCAGTCCATATTAGCATTACTATTAATTCTGCATAAGAACATTATTGGGCTTCTGTAGCGTCCTAAAATTGCGACACTTGCAATTTCGACCGCATTTGGGTCTTCATGATGGCGACGCAACACTGAACCTGAATGGAGACCCCGAAACTTGTCCACAACATCAAAAACTGCATTTTTCCAGCACCCTGGCCTGATCCTCCTTGCACCCTGCTGTCCCGGGAGGTGGGACCAGAGCGCCCAGCGCCCTGGTCCCTGGCCCTATTTTGGGCCCGGTCTCCTATGGGACTTCGAGCCTTTTTGTTTGCAATTTGGAAAATAACATTTCCTGGTCGGCCTAAACTCGGGAAAATCAGTCTTTTAACCCTAAGTGGCAAGTATAAAAACTACATTTCCTCTCCCATTTGGAAAAAAAGAACATATGTGTACAAGACGTGGAAACGATACTCAAGCATTCAAGCATTCAAGCATTCAAGCATTCCTTCAAGCAATTGATCATTCTAAGTCTCCATTCAAGGCTAAGTGTTGCATTCAAGACAAGGATTCAACCATTGAAGAGGAGATCACATGCTCCAACATACAACATACAACAAACAACAACATCTATACCTTCGCATATAAGGATACAAACATCCTTACAACAAGGTACTAGTACTTGTTTTACATTACAGTCATTTACATTTACAACATTTCTCATTTCTTGGTTAATTCCAAAACCGGGGTTTGACCTAAGGGCAAACCCCTAATCCCTAACCCCCCAATCGTCTTCGCTTTTCTGTGTGTAGGTTGCAGGTACGCGGCTGAAATTGAAGATCTGGAATCCTTGTGCAGAGACGAACAGATCCCCCTTCGTTTCGCGGATTTTTCGGAGGACCGTGTGCACGCCGGGCGCCATCGTCCCGTCAACTTTTGCTCAAATTTGCAGAACAGCACCGTCCCGACATTTTACTGCTAATTCCAGGTCCGCAGCTTCATATCATATCCCTATCTCTGTTTATAAGCGAATCTTTCTCACTTTACATGTATTCCTAGCTTAATCATTCTATCTACATTCTTTACAAAAGAGGGTAGCCTTGCTATCACAACCCTTGAAACTCATATAGAATCCAATCTTGCATTGCGTGGGATTGGATCTTGTGGGTTTCAACCCCTCTTTTGAATGTAAAGTCTCTCCTAAGTGAAAACCATCAACCCTAGTGACTCTCCCTTCTCTCTCCTTGGAGTCGGGGAGGGGAGAACAACTAGGGTTTGATTTTTCCGCTTTACATTTTGGTGAACCCGATGTGAACATCCTTTCTGATTATTCATAGTTAGATCTGAAAATTGGATTCCTTGATTACATTTCCATGTTTGATCTTTTGCAAAATTTTAGAGGTTAATTGCATAAAAACCCTAAATTTTCTTTTTAAGTAATTGAGCTTGTGAAATGTTTAATTGTTAATGCTTGTTTCAGATCTGCCCTTCTATTACAAATTGTCAATTCATATTTGTGCTTTAATTCTGAAAATTAAGTGGTTAAGTGTCAAAACCCTAATTTTTGAAACCCTCTCGATTCAACCTTTGTCCGACAATTTCACTGATCAAAACATCTCCAAATCGGCTGTAACTTTGGATTCCGCAATAAAATCACAATATCTTTCATCCCTGAAAATTTGGAAAAAAGTTGCGAGGACCGTGTGCACCCCGAGCGCCATCGTCCCCGACATTTTTTCCGAAATTTCGGGAGCTAGATCTTACTGTATTTTTTTGCTAAAATCCAGAATTTTGGCTGATTTTATCAATTTTAACACTTTCAAAATTACGGTCAAAGTTGGTCTAGCGATTGCTTGGATTGAGGCTTCTAATCATTCAAAAATTGTTGAAATTGAAATTTGTGTCAAAATTGTGTTTCTTACAGTCCTAAATCTGAAAAGTGTGTTATCATTCATTCGAATTTTCAGTGATTTATTCAAATTTTTGCAATTTGTGACTTTTGAAATTAAGTGCTTAATTACAACAACTTTGATTTCCGCTTTCAAAATTGAATTTTGCATGAAATTGAGTCAACTTTCAAATTTCAAAACTTGCATTGCTTTTGGTATTCCCTCTAAAATCATAAAATTTAAAATTTCAATTTCCCTCTCTTTTTCAAAATTCAAATTTTGCATTTTTCGACAATCTTGGTAGGGTTCAATTTTGAGATTGCAACTTTAATTTGGCCTATCTACAGATCGTAAAATCACTCAATTTTTTCAGGTTAGCTGTAAAATCATCATAACTTTCATCCCTGCAAATTTCGAAAAAAGTTGCGAGGACCGTGTGCACCCCGAGCGCCACGGTCCCAGACATTTTTTTCGAAATTTCGGGAGATTGTCCTGATTGTATTTAACAGCTTAAATCTAGAAGATTGGCTGGTTTTACTGAAATTTGCTACCTCTAAAATTCAAAATCTTCTCTCTTTCTTTAGTGCATGAGTTTTACAACAATAAGCCCTACCTACACTATTCCCGTTAGACGAAGCCTTAGAATTAAGTCTTTCCAAGGTTTAATTACTGAGGAGATGGAAACTAATTTGAATGGCCTTTTTAACGAGGACATGGGTAATTCCTCTAATCCTCTTAATGATGAAGAAGCTCTCCATGAGGTTTCTGTAGAACAACTTTCAAAATTGGATAACCAATTTGACGATTTTCGACAATGGATGTCTCAAGAATACCCTGATAGTCAAGCTCTTCCTTTAATTGAGGGCCTAAAACGTATGCTTCAAAGTGATAAGAATGGAATTGATATTTTGCGTGGTATTGCACACATTGTGGATTCAAATGTGATGCCTATGAAGAGTTGTGCCGAAACCTTAGGTTATACACAACCTCCTATTCAAGTTAATTATTCTATTCCTTTGACGACTCCTATTGCTAGTATACCTACTTTTACATCAAACATAATGACTACTTCAATACAAGACATTCCTCCTATGATCACTAATCATGGGGGCAATCCTTCTTCTTCAATTAACCCTCTTCCTTCATTCAATCCAACTTCTTGATTCATTCCTTCAATGAGTGTTCCTCTTGTATCTCCACAAATGAACATGACGCAAGGGGGCAATTCATTTAACCCTTCCATTCCTCCTTGTAGTGTTCCTCCTGCCCAATCATCTCCTATGACTAACTATCATAGTGTCCCACCACCTTACTCTCTACCTTCTTTCAATAACATAACACCTCCATCACAATCTAACACGTCTAATATGAACTCTTCGACTGAAGCGACCATTAACAATCTTGCACAAACTGTCTCTTCTTTACAGCAACAAATTGCCTCTATGAACCAATCTAAGTTTAGTGTGCCCACATTTGATGTTGCGAGCCCACTTTCTCTTGACATTGTTCGAGCTATCCCCCCTAAACATGTTGAAATTCCGCACTTGGAACTTTATAATGGTAAGGGTGATCCTCTAACACATGTTAAGACCTTTCAAACAATATGTACTGATTTTGCTTATGACCAAAGGTTGCTTGCAAAACTGTTTACTAGAACATTAAGAGACAAAGCCCTACAATGGTATTGCTCGTTGCCTTCCTATTCTATTACTTCTTTCGAACAACTTGCAAATGCTTTCATTCAACAATTTCAAAACAATATAAGTCCTAAAGTTACTTTGATTGATTTAATGCATTGTAAACAAGGTGTTAAAGAAAAAGTGACTGATTTCATTGGTAGATATAAGCATTTGTATGCTCAAATTTCTTTTCCAGTGCCTGACAATGATATTCAAAGAATCTTTATTTCTAATTTACAAAAAGATATTCGAGACAAACTCCTGTTTTCTGAGTTTACTTCTTTCCAACAGTTGTGCGCAACTCTTCACAATTATCAACTGACTGTGAGTCAAATGGAACAATCACATCCTATGGCTCCGAGTGATAAGGGTGATAGTAGTCAACAACCATTTGGGAAGTTTAAACCGAACAGAGAGTCCATTAAATTTAATGAAAACGTCATCAACAACAATGTGAATGCAGCATCAGGTGTGTCTCCTATTTCTAAGTTTTTCAAGAAAGAAAGAAAGTTTACTCCTTTGAATGAATCATTGCATAGTATTATGAATAAGTTATTAGAACAAAATGTGCTTACTCTTCCTCCTATAAGGCAAATTGATCCTGCAAAGATAAATTCACCTTATTTTGATAACAAATCTTTTTGTCAATTTCATCATCAACCTGGGCATGATACTGAAAAATGTTTTTCTTTAAAGGGTAAAATTCAAGATTTGATTGATAATAATACTATCTCTGTTTCTGGAGTGAATGATAAAGGCAATACATCTGTAGCTCCTCCTAACCAAAATCTTCAGATTTTTACTAATCCATTACCTTCTCATACCTCTAATGCGATCGATACTACTGATTCCTCTATCTCACCTGATGATCTTGTGTCTATGACTCCAAATGTGATTAACTTTGTAGAGCAGCAGAAAATCCCTAAAGAACTTTCCATCACCTTTGATTCTAGTGAAACTATCAGGGCACCTGATGGTCCTTTATATATAGTTGCAAAAGTCAAAAATACACCTTGCCGTGGAGTGCTTATTGATCCTTCTTGTATGGTTAATATCATTACTGAAGAATTTCTTTTTACTTTGCAATTGAATCAAGTAATCTATGATGAAACAGATGTGGTTGTGAAATTATTTGATGCATTTTCTTCTCCTGCAATTGGTTCTATTACATTACCTATTGAAGTTCATAACAAATCCCTTGATGTGAACTTTGCTATTATTCCATCTTCCGAACAATTTCGTGTGAAGCTTGGCTATCCTTGGCTATCTTCCATGAAAGCTATTGCTTCTCCTATTCACAAGTGTTTGAAATTTCCCCATAATGGTGAAGTTGTTACTGTCAATCATAGTCTCTTTAAACCAGCTGAAAGAACTTCTAGCGTTCCTATTGATTACTTTTGGCCTAAACAATTCCAATCTCTTCCTCCGCGAAGTGATCATCTTTTCAAATCTTATCAAAAGTGGAAAAAAGATATGATCCTATCTCTAAGTGAACCTAGAACACCCAAACTTGACATTCCTATCATTCTTGAGAAGGAAGTTCTTCCTTTGAAAGATAAAACTAATGTCTTTCCTCAAGAAGATTCCCAACCTATTCCTATGGATGTGACTATGCCTATATCTAATAAACTTCCCAAAAGTAGACCTATCCCTCCTTGTCATGATGGACTTGGTCTCCTTCCAAAACCAAATATTCCTCCCTTATATGAAGCAGTTCCTCCTCCTTCCTCTTATGGAGAGAAGAGACCTTCCTCTTCTCCTATTTTTCAGCCTAAGAGACCACAACCTAAACACCCAAGTGATAAGGATGAGAACATTCCTCCTCCTCAATCTTCGCAACTTCCTACTAAGACTAGACGAAATCGCTCTGCACGTGAACACCGACGAAAGCGTCGTCTTAGAGCTCAGGAAGCTGCTTCTCAAACTTTGCAATCCCCAAAAACACCTTCAACTAGCATTATTCCATTTTCTCCTCAGCTGATGATTGAGCCAAAATCTCCTAAACATAAGATGCATGATGGTCTTGATCCTGTGCGAGTTAAAGATCCTATTTTTATAAATCTTGATGATGATATAGATGAAAATGTTACTTCTCTTGCTTCTGATAGTGAATATGAACTTGTTGATATTGATAACCATTTATCTAATGAATTTTCTAAAGCACTTATCCTAGCTCCTAGACAAGAACAACGTGGCTTGGAACATGAACATAGCCCTTGTTTGGATCTTGTGATAGCTCCATCTGCTGTGTTGAATGTTCCTTCTCTAGCGTGTTCCCTGCCTTCCCGAAACGTTGATCAGCAAGATCGGGGGGTAGATGACGTGCTAGACTAGTTTCATTAGCATAGCAGATTGTCTCCTCCTCTCTTTTGTTACTTCTATATGTTACTCTCATTCTTCTATTTGTTGTCCTTAGTGTTGTCTACTTGAGGACGATGCAAAACATTGAGATCTCTTGATCTCTCTCATGTTGACTCAAAAGACACATGTGTTCCCTTCTTCTAGGTGACCTTCCTTGATTGGGGAATGAAGAACAATTATGCATACATACATATGATATACATGAATTATCATACAGCATACTGACCCCGAGGAAAGTGAAGTCACCTTGTGCTTTGTGTTTTGTGTCTATTATCCTTGGGCTTATCTCACACTTGGGGGCTAAATCCTTGCGATAACGTGCTCCTTTCTCATTTCTTATATGTATCACTACCTTAAAGCAATCACCCCCGGTGAGGCATGTGCGATTGCTTTAACGTAGGGGGGCATACATCCCGTTCATATCTTTTCAAGATACTTGAAAATTTCTTGACAAATTTTGCCTTGAAGATTTTTGATATCTTTCTTGCATGACTCATAGCGAGGGAACCTTACTACTGACAGTCATGGTTCTCCCTCGTGATCTTCCCTTTTACTTTGTCAATCGAAGTCGTAAGATCCTTAGTCCACTGGGGGCTTGGTGTATCTTGCCTCCTTGACGTGGTGAAAGTTTTTCAATGTTGTTTCCTTGTACTTTACCGGAAGTATGAGCGTACGCTTATACTCCCGCTAAAGTGGGGGCTAAATGTAGCGTCCTAAAATTGCGACACTTGCAATTTTGACCGCATTTGGGTCTTCACGATGGCGACGCAACACTGAACCTGAATGGAGACCCCGAAACTTGTCCACAACATCAAAAACTGCATTTTTCCAACACCCTGGCCTGATCCTCCTTGCACCCTGCTGTCCCGGGAGGTGGGACCAGAGCACCCAGCGCCCTGGTCCTTCAGGACTAGGGCGCCCAGCGCCCTGGTCCCCCAGGACCATGGCGCCCAGCGCCCTGGTCCCTGGCCCTATTTTGGGCCCGGTCTCCTATGGGACTTCGAGCCTTTTTGTTTGCAATTTGGAAAATAACATTTCCTGGTCGGCCTAAACTCGGGAAAATCAGTCTTTTAACCCTAATTGGCAAGTATAAAAACTACATTTCCTCTCCCATTTGGAAAAAAAGGACATATGTGTACAAGACGTGGAAACGATACTCAAACATTCAAGCATTCAAGCATTCAAGCATTCAAACATTCCTTCAAGCAATTGATCATTCTAAGTCTCCATTCAAGGCTAAGTGTTGCATTCAAGACAAGGATTCAACCATTGAAGAGGAGATCACATGCTCCAACATACAACATACAACAAACAACAACATCTATACCTTCGCATATAAGGATACAAACATCCTTACAACAAGGTACTAGTACTTGTTTTACATTACAGTCATTTACATTTACAACATTTCTCATTTCTTGGTTAATTCCAAAACCGGGGTTTGACCTAAGGGCAAACCCCTAATCCCTAACCCCCCAATCGTCTTCGCTTTTCTGTGTGTAGGTTGCAGGTACGCAGCTGAAATTGAAGATCTGGAATCCTTGTGCAGAGACGAACAGATCCCCCTTCGTTTCGCGGATTTTTCGGAGGACCGTGTGCACGCCGGGCGCCATCGTCCCGTCAACTTTTGCTCAAATTTGCAGAACAGCACCATCCCGACATTTTACTGCTAATTCCAAGTCCGCAGCTTCATATCATATCCCTATCTCTGTTTATAAGCGAATCTTTCTCACTTTACATGTATTCCTAGCTTAATCATTCTATCTACATTCTTTACAAAAGAGGGTAGCCTTGCTATCACAACCCTTGAAACTCATATAGAATCCAATCTTGCATTGCGTGGGATTGGATCTTGTGGGTTTCAACCCCTCTTTTGAATGTAAAGTCTCTCCTAAGTGAAAACCATCAACCCTAGTGACTCTCCCTTCTCTCTCTTTGGAGTCGGGGAGGGGAGAACAACCAGGGTTCGATTTTTCCGCTTTACAGCTTCATATATTAAGCATACTTATTAAGCACATCCCCATGCATACCACCAAGAACACAAATGTTACTCCCTGTAACTTGATAACAATTCTGATCTGATTTGATCAATGGTGATCTTACTATATGCTTTTGATTCCTTTCCTTTATATCTCTCAATGTGAGGGAGAGGTCACACCTCTTCATCATGTATACCCTTTGGCAAGAGATACACCCTTTCACCATTAGCACCCTTTAAAAGAGTGCAACTCTTCATTATTTCTGCCCTTTGAAAGGGACACAACCTCTCATAATCAGATCTGCATTTATCATTTAAATCAAATCTCCACTTCTCATTTCAAAATTATTCCCCCTCTCAAATGAGGTTCTCTTCTCCGTTTTATATCTCATTGTTGAGGGAGTCGCAACCTTTCCTTTCATTTCTTTTGACTTTTCATTAACTTAATTAATTTTTAATTAATTATATTTAATTATTTTATTTTATATTTTAATTTAATTTTAAATATTTTAATTTTATTATTATCATTTATTATTAAATTTATTTCAAAGTGGGGACATTACAGTCCGCCCCACCCAAGATTGCTTGTCCTCAAGCAATGATCATGGAGTGTTCAAAATGACTCCCAATATGAAATGGTATTGGAAACACACATGGAATGCAAATGCTAGAAAGATATCAGGCATGAACCAAACACAGAGCATTAACATGGATATATACGAACACGGAGCATACACACAAATACATGTATCGTTAGATTATTTCTTATCAACTAGAATTTTAATTAATTCATGTTTACCTTGCAGGATGGTAGGATCAAGGTTCTGATACCATTTGTAACGTCCCCTACTTGGTTCAGGACAGTTTTAACCGTAATTAATCGATTTCCAATATATTTATAACTTAACTAAATCGATTAATAGACAAAACTATCTTAACATGAATCCAACCTAGGATGTTCTACCTTTTCTTTAGTCTATCAAGTACTAGCTATCTTACCATACTAAATAATTAATCCTATTTTTTATTTATAGATCATTTACGCATTTATTAATTTTTAATTAATAAATACTTATTGTTATCAATTAATTAATAAATACTTTGTTTTCGTGATTTAATAAATATTTATTAATTTTTAATTACATAATAAATGATAATTTATTATTATGATGAAGAATCACAAAATCTATTATTAATTACATCATGAGGATGTGGGGTTATGACAACCCTCTCACTTTAGAGGAAAATCGTGAAGTCTCATAAATGAGACGATTTTCCAATATTATTAAATGTTAATTAATAAATGTTTTAATTATCGTATTTATTTAATCACAATAATCCAATGTCCAAAGAGGGGTTATGACAGTCCGCCCTTCCCGAATTTGCTTGTCCTCAAGCAAATGTTTCTTTTAATTTCCTCAACTAAGTCATCTAACAACATGAGTTAAACAACACAAAGCATATACATGGGAAACACAAAGCATACACGTGGAAGGCACAGAGCATACACATGGAAAACACGTAGCATACATATATGCAAACACGGAGTATACATGTGAATACACACATTGTGAAATTTCTTTCTTGTTATGAGTAGAAACACAAGTCAACACCAGCTTGATGCAAAAACATAAACACTCAATCTAGTTTGTGATCTCAAGTAGAGTATTTAAAGAATTTTTCAAATGGAGTAAATATAATGAGTCTAATTAGCCATATCAACAAAGAGGATAGATAGCACAATGTTTGGATACTTGCCTCAAGTATTAATTAAATGGACTATGCTTAACCCCCTATTCGCCATTAATGAAAGAGAAAAGATTTAGACACAACGAGACGCCCGTAGCGCTTATCAGGCCCAAGAGCGGTACACTCCCCCTTGGCCCAACTGATGGCAGACTTTCAGTCATCCACATCAGGTTGCCTACCTAACAAAGGCCTAGTTTCTGCTGACCTCATTGCTCTATCTCTCTCCCACACTAGTGGTGAATGTGAAGCATAAATCTATTATTAGTCAATTTGTTTAAGATTATACTGTTATCAATGAGATTATTCCATACTCATTCCCTAGTGAGACCAAGGAGAAGTAGGTGCAATAGGATGCCCGTAGCCTTATCAGGCCCAAGAGCGGTACACTCCCCCTTGGCCCAACTTGTGGCAGATGTTCAGTCATCTACAGTGGGTTGCCTACCTGACAAAGGCCTAGTTCCTGCTATCCCATGGCCCTATTCCCTTGTATCTTACTGGGTTTGGGTATGCAATTTATCCTTTCATCATTACTTAATAATTAATCCATGGTTTCTTTATGGGACTAATCCTTGTGATCTTAAAATCACATTAATAATGCAATTCAATACTGACTTGTAATTTCAATAAATATTTGTGTATGCATTAGCCTTCTTCGTATTCACTTCCTCAGTGAGATCAAAAGGATTTAGACGCAATGAGACGCCCGTAGCGCTTATCAGGCCCAAGAGTGGTTTACTCCCCCTTGGCCTCACTAATGGCAGACCTACAGTCGCCATAGCGGGTGATGTACCTGACAGAGGCCTAACATCTACTAACCTCATTGCTCTACCCCATTTCCTCACTAATGGTCCATATGGAATTTATGATTAATTTATTCTCAATTTAAATGCCAGCTTATTTGTTATTTGTTATTTTTTTGTCATTATTATCTATATATATATATATATATATATATATATATATATATATATATATATTAAGTATTTTAAATGCCACATGGATATGCCTAGTTATCCACTATTCTAATTTGAATTACTCTGAAGTCATACCAATTCAATATCTATTTGGCTGATAATAATATATTTTAAATTCATCTTACGAGATGGAACCCTCGTTGCTTATCCGTCAAGGTATTTGCCTCTGTTTATTGACTAGAATAATTCGTTGATTGAATCTTATCCTACAGGATGGCAAGATCATGGCTCTGATACCATTTGTAATGTCCCCTACCTGATCTATTTAAATATACTAAAATTGATAGAATTTCTTCAATAAGTTATTAACAAGTGCTTGTCTATTTCCTCATTAGCTGATTAATTTCATTATTTATAGTTCTTAATATAGATATCAAACCTTGCTACTACTTCAGTTTTAAGGGAGAAGGGTTTACATATATTACCAAAGCGCTTAGAGACCAACTACAATAGGTTCCCTCAAAGTTTACAAATCCAAGCCCTTACCTATCTTGGGTCTATACCCTCAAGGCTTATGGGTCGCTGATCCCCACCCTATCTTGGGACTTAACCTATTGCTTGGATTTAGACTGCCCGTCTTTGGAACATCTCACTCCCATCTTCTTAAATACGGAAAGTAATAACATGATTTAGACTATAAGTATATATATTTCTTATGTATTATGAATATATATATGAAATTAAGTATGACTGTCATACATATTGCAGTCCATATTAGCATTACTATTAATTCTGCATAAGAACATTATTGGGCTTCATATATTAAGCATACTTATTAAGCACATCCCCATGCATACCACCAAGAACACAAATGTTACTGCCTGTAACTTGATAACAATTCTGATCTGATCTGATCAATGGTGATCTTACTAGATACTTTTGATTCCTTTCCTTTATATCTCTCAATGTGAGGGAGAGGTCACACCTCTTCATCATGTATACCCTTTGGCAAGAGATACACCCTTTCACCATTACCACCCTTTGAAAGAGTGCAACTCTTCATTATTTCTGCCCTTTGAAAGGGACACAACCTCTCATAATCAGATCTGCACTTATCATTTAAATCAGATCTGCAATTCTCATTTCCAAATTATTCCCCCTCTCAAATGAGGTTCTCTTCTCCCTTTTATATCTCATTGTTGAGGGAGTCACAACCTTTCCTTTCATTTCTTTTGACTTTTCATTAACTTAATTAATTTTTAATTAATCATATTTAATTATATTTAATTATTTTATTTATATTTTAATTTTATTATTATCATTTATTATTAAATTTTATTTCAAAGTGGGGACATTACAGATTTTCTTGGTGACTACACTCCCAAAATAGTGAGTCACTAGTCTTACATTGAGCGAGTTCAAAATCATGTCATCACTGAGTAAGAGTCATTATCTTATCGTCATGAAAACAAAAAGTAAAACTGGGATATGCAACCAAAGAAAGCAAAAGCCATTGCATTCACATAGCAATAGAAAGAGGGAAAAAAAACAGCTATATGATGACATGATCTTGAGTTTTGAAAAATCAGATATTGATGGGCAAAACATGTAAACACTTTTTGATCTCAAATTGTTTGATGTATCATACAAGGGCATTCTTGTTTGAGCATTACAATCTTATTATTTTGCACTTCTAATAAGCCATCAATTTGGGCTTTTCTGATGCATCAAAGTCAAGGAGGCTCTTCTCAATATTGATCACATGGACAGTATTTATATTCTCAAGATTGCTTATGACTTTGTATTTGCATCCATTTAACATAAAAATCAGTGTATTAGGACTAGTATCTAGACCTAGACAATATTGATGGAACTCAATCTTTCTATTGATCATTCATAATTTGCATTGTATAACAAATCAGAGTTATTTTGGTGTTGCTTGTTTTCCTATTGATATGGTGTACTCTATGGGCGTTGGTCTAATTGGTGGACTTAAACTTAGAGGCAATTTCGAACTCCCATTTTGGTGGTTTTGTGTAGTTGTGATCATATAACTCATGATCCAAAAATCGATTTCAGATTAGAGGTTTGTTCCAATGTCCAAAGGTTAGAATGATAAAGACTAATAAGGCTATGATGTCTCTTAATTGGGACTTAAATTTGGTTTCCATGGTTGAGATGTGTATTGGGAACCCAAGTCATTATCAATTGTGGGCCACAATTTGAAGTGGGTGTAATATCCTAAATTATAGTAATATTGAATTGTGAACTTTTAGCCAATTTTCGAGTTCTTCAAAAGGCTTCTTGGAGTGCTCGGGGTTGGTCATCAATGACTTTGATTAATGGCAATGAGCGCAGTTGGCCTTGGTGAATCTAGTGATGCTTTTAGAACCAATTTTTGACCTTTTGTGCTCTCCAAACTTCTTAGAGGAGTAGTCTATTTTTAGTAAGTCAACCATTTGACTCTGATCATCATCCAAAATCTTTAGAATTGCTTTTATCAAAGCTTGCTAATGATGCAATTTCAATGCTTTTTGCAACTTGGGTGAGTTATTGAGTTATCAATTAATATTTCAGTTTTCACTAAGTTGTCCAATGTTGAGAAATAATAAAAAGGACAACTTAGTGTAATAGCCCGTTGGAAAGCTGATTAAGAGTTTTAAAAGTTGGATGCCTAGATAATGGGACCTTTGCACATGAATGTTTTGTCAAGTTTTCAAAGTTGATCGTGACGATATGTTGGTACCCTTGCTGATTGTACTCTCTTGCTTAGTTATACAAGTCACATTGAAGGTATAAGGGTTAATTGATAAACATTATTCCAATTGTTTGTTAGCGCCGCATAGCCATTATTGTAAATCATTTATTGAGGACATTGGAAGTGAAGGTTGACTATATTGTGTGTACTTGTTGGGTCGTACCAAGCAAGGAAGGCGCGCATGTGAATGAGGGAGTGAAAAGCTGAGTTTTGGTGAGGGCTATCAATTGGTAAGGAGATGCCTTGCTCCTATTTACAAATTTCAAACTTTTTGGAAGTGGAGAAATGAATTTTAGATGAGTTGGAATGACATTTTAGGGGGTTGAACTCAAATCAGACCCATGTAAGTCTAATTATTTGTTACAGTCTGATATATTCCCCTTTCAATAGTTCTGGTGATGTTTGGACATGCTTAGAAATGGTTTTGGAGTTTTTTAGGTGAAGTTGCAGTTTGGGGTGTGTTAATGTGTGTTTTGTGACACTCTTCAACACAAAATAAAATACCAAGTGTTCTATCCTCTCTTGAAGAAGGAAACCTCAAATGCTAAACAATGTGATCAATTAAGGCTACCCCAAGGTTTACAAATGTTAAATCTAGACAATGCAATGGATAGTGTAATGGTGTAATGGTGTAAATCTAGACTATGTTGAATGTTCCTGTGAGGGGTAGTTTCACAACATACATTCAGATATCTCCAACTAGTTAAATTGGTGAAGATATCTAATTATAGATAAAGAAAATAAGGATTTTGCTTATAGAATCGCAAAGAGTAGATAACGGAGAGTTTTCGATCCAAATCTGAGCGTCTCAGCCAAGGATACTAGAGCGGTGCGCAAACGTCTGCACAACGCACTGTAGTCTCGTACAGACCATGAACAAAAAACTCAGGAAACATAAAACACCCAATTCTATGTTTCAGAGAACCTACAAAACCCAAAATCAGAAATATACCAACAAATACTATACAATAGAGATACAAAGAAGTAGAATAAAGATTTAGATAAAAGAAATGAATAAAAAATATGGTAAACCTCTATGTAGTTGAATGCCTTCAAGAAACCTACACACATACAAAAGAGGAAAAATGTTTGGGACTGATTGGGGACTTGCCTCAATCAAATCCCTGTTTTGGTGTTTCCACCTCCACATCAGCCAAATAGAGAGATAGATAGAAATGTAAATAGAAAAGATAAATGATTTATCTATATAATGCTTCTGGATTTGATTGTGTGAGTTTTTTTGCATCAAATCCACAAGCATTATACAGATAGACTAATGGATTGTGGAAATCTAATGACATCGATAAATGATTTGATAGATAAGGGATGTGATAAATCCCCAAGATGCTCAAAGACAAGATAACTAGATAGATATTATCAGCAAGGCTTGAGAAAGCCAAGAGAGATGCAAAGACTGTTGTAGCAAGCCAGAGATTGTTGTAGCAAATGAGAGAGGAAGAGAAAGCTATGAGAGCCAAGAGAACACCAAAGATTGATAAAAGAATCAAGATAGCTTGCATGAATGAAAGAGAGAGATTTAAATGAGAGAAAAGGAGGGAAAAAAGAGGAATGTTGGAGCTGTTTTAGAAGATTCCAAGCCATTTCCATTGACCAGGCCAAGTGAAGGGATGTTTGAACTAACATTTGAATGTTAAGATGTCAAGGGACGTTTGCGCGGCACGCGGACGTCCGCACGGTGCACTAGTGTCTAGACAAATCACGCTCAAAAATGATGGGTGGCAAGAGGAACACACAATTAATGCAAAACTGAAGTTGAATGGTAGCTGCAAAAATGATGGGTGGCAAGAAGAACACGCAGTTAATGATGGATTTGAAATGAGCCTACTCATTTCCTAGAGGAATGGACACTAAAGTGGCTACAAAAGTGTAGATGGAAATGAAAAGGGGTATGCAATTTTCGACTCTACAAATAGACTTAGTGAATGATGTGATTTGCTATTTACATAAAGGGACTTATGCTTTCACTTCTTTAAAGCAATTAGAACTTGAATACTAAACTCATTTGAACTTCAAACAAAAGTCAAGAAGTATAAGGGTTAAGGAATCTAATCTAAGAACCTAAGGTCAATGATGATAATAGATAGTGCTTTAGATAAACGAATTCCTTATAAAACTACTTTCCACTTAACCACAAATAGGTCACAACACCATAGAGGCAATCTTCTAAGGTAGTGAAAGATTTTCATATTCCAGACATCCATTAAATTTCTGAGTAGATGATGACATTTCATTCAATGCATTCACATGTCCACTAATTCTCCTTTGGATGAGTCAGGTTTGATGAATCAAGAAATATTGTCCTTGATTTGTTTGATTGGCTAAAGATGCTTGGGCACCACATTAGCTTGCATATCTTGTAAACTTTCATCTTTCATCATAAAGAAGTTCTTGCATTCTTAGCAATATCTCTTGATACACAACATCATCTAGTTTTTTGACTGATTATGATGGTTCATATTCCCAAAATTGCATCATCTTTATGATTATTTATATCTCCAAGGGACGAGTTTCTAACTTTGATTAACTCTTCTAAAACCATCTTGATCATTTCTTTAGGCTTCATTGTGCATTTCCATCTTCATCCTTGGAATTCTTATCTTGAATATCCTTAACCCTAATCTCCTTGCCATAGTTATAATCTTCATGTTGTAATGTCATTCTTCTTTGTCATCTTATTGAACATCTTGTTGTTGTCTTCCATTGATTTTGTTGAGTCCTTCATCACAGAGCAATCCGCTCTCTTCATTTTTGGATCTCGATCTCTTCAAGTTGTTGAGGTATCTTTCTCTATTAACCTTTACAAATGAAAAGGACAAGCCTTTTATAGACTTTGAGTTACAACATGAAGGGCCCAGATTGATTCTAAATCAACGGACAATATAATTCAATAAAAACCCTAGAATGAGGTAGTTACAACTACCATCTTCTTATATTTAATATCCTCTAATGAGAAAATTAAAGTCCTTAAATGCACATCCTTTTGAGAAAAATTAACATATCTTCTATGGCACAATTTATAAGGAGTAGATGATGACATTTCAATCAATGCATTCACATGTCCACTTATTCTCCTTTGGATGAGTCAGGTTTGATGAATCGGGAAATGCTGTCCTTGATTTGTTTGATTGGCTGAAGATACGTGGGTGCCACATCAGCTTGCATATCTTGTATACTTTCATCTTTCATCGTAAAGAAGTTCTTGCATTCTTAGCAATATCTCTTGATACTCAACATCATCTAGTTTTTGACTGATTATGATGGTTTATATTCCCAAAATTGCATCATCTTTATCATTATTTATATCTCCAATGGATGAGTTTCTAACTTTGATTAACTCTTCTAAACCATCCTGATCATTTCTTTAGGCTTCATTGTGCATTTCCATCTTCATCCTTGGAATTCTTTATCTTGAATATCCTTGACCCTAATCTCCTTGCCGTAGTTATAACCTTCATGTCGTAATGTCCTTCTTCTTTGTCATCTTATTGAACATCTTGGTGTTGTCTTCCATTGATTTTGTTGAGTCCTTCATCATAGAGCAATCCGCTCTCTTCATTTTTGGATCTTGATCTCTTCAAGTTGTTGAGGTATCTTTTCTCTTCCACCATCATCCCCCCATTGCAATCATACCTGAAAAGAGAACATAACATAGATCATGATTGTGAATGAAATGTCCATCCGAGAGATCTTTAATGAAATGCAAGGAAATTATGAAACAAATATTTAAATAAAAGCTTAGAAAATCTCACTTCAAATTCATTTTGATAGACATATTTTAAGGGGAAATTATGAAACAAGACTCAAAACTAACATCAACAATTGTTTCACAAATCCCTCTTAGACCCTAGAAAAGATACTTCAAATCTGGGAAATGGCATCTTTCACTTGGAAAATGAAGCTTCGGATTTGGAAAATGTTCAAAATGAGGACCAAAAACACTTGGATCTGTATGTAAATCATTAATTCATCCTTCATAAATCACTCCTGTTGTGATGTTTTCACAAATCGCCCCGTTGCAAATGGGGACCCTCACTTTTTGCTTGGTAGCATAGTTGTCTTAGCTTAGTCATCTAGCTTAGCAATAGTTCAAGTCTTTAACCTCTTGCTTGTGAGGGGATGCAATGCCTTGTCGTCAAGATGTGATCAAGTCAGGCAGTCTAGCAGCAATCAGGTCTCGTTTTAGGTTAGATTGGGGTTGTTATAGCTCTCAAAGCTTAAGTGATAGATAGAAGTCAAGATCAGTGCAACCTTCAAGTCAAATCAATGTATGAGTCTTTGGTGTGGCAGTCAAGCAAGCAAGTGGATGCTTTTAGGTTAAGGAAGTAAGATGAATCAAGGTCTAAGTGACGAGGAAAGGAAAGAGAACACCAAGCCAATCCTATGAGCAAGTCACTCTACACTTGGTGAAATCAATAAGTGGCAAGGCCGAAGTGAGTGATCCATGGCTCACCAAAATCCACGACCTTGAAGGTCTTGATGATGAGATTAAATGGAAGTGGCAATGACTGAGTTTACCCCTTGAATCCTCCAAGTTTGCAAGCGAAGGCATTGAAATGATCAACTTAGACAAGCAATGAAGTGATCAACTTGAAGTACAATTCATAAAGTTTATCCTCGAGTTGCTCAAATCCACGACCTTGATGAAGTTAATCCTTGAGTTGCTCGAATCCACGACCTTGATGAAGTTTATCCTTGAGTTTCAAAATCCACAACCTTGATGAATTTTGTCCTTGGGTTGCTCAAATCCATGACCTAGATGACTTTTATCCTTGGGTTGCTCAAATCACTGACCTACCTAGGTGTGTGGTGCTCAAATCCCCAACCTGCCTAGGTGAGTGATGCTCAAATACACGACCTTGTTGGGTCATTGACTTTCAGGCTGGAAATCAACTTTATCTCGATCAAATCCCTGACCTACCTAGGTGAGTGGTGCTCAAATCCCAGACCTACCTAGGTGAGTGATTCTCAAATCCACGACCTTGTTGGGTCATTGACTTTCTGTAATAGGCTGCCCTATCTGCTAAAATTTTCCTTGTCAACCTTGTTGTGGGTATTTCATCAAACAGTTGGCATACGTTCATTAAGGAACTAATTTTCACTTCTGATAATATGTCTAGGGTTTAGTTGATACCTGGTGTGTTTGTGGTTTTCAACTAGGAGCATACAGAACAATCCAAAATATATATATATATGTTTAGCAGCAATCACACAAAATCATGTTCAAAAATCCATGGCAATCAAATCAATTTCTGTTTATTACTGATTCGAACTTCCAGTTATTACAACTAACTACAGCCTGATTTTATAATAGATCACCACTTTGAATGTATACAACAACCCACTTCAAAGACAATAAGAACCTGTCATTTGCAGCATTGTGAAGTATTCAGTGCCCAGTCACAGGGTATAATATTTGTTGCAGATTTACTCCAACAGCTCCCTTGGTGTCCACGTCCTATGTCACTGCCTTTTGAGTTGCATTGCACCTGCTAGCGCCACCATTGCATAATCTACGGCTCCTTCCAATTAGCTGGGTGCGATTTCAAAGGAAGTGACTTTAGGTGTACTACGTCTTCTGCTGGGCGGTAGTTATGTCGTATCTCTTAGCTACTTCAAATAATAGTCACACTATGAGGTCTGCAACTTGAGAACACTACACCCTATTAAGGTATTGGCAGCCGGCCACCTTCATTATCTTTGTGTTAGCATTCCAGCAGAGTGTTCTCACTACTATGCCACGATTTTGTCATTGCTCCTTGCTATGGCCAAAATCAATACTCCAAGCTGAAGTTACACAACCAAGAAACCTGCAAACACAGCTACGATGTCATATTCCCGTGTAGACAGCGGAAATGATTAGAACAATAAACTATACATGTACATAAATATATATTTTCTTCCAATGCATAAATTATTTTACTGCTTAAATGCATTTTATCTTAACTAGTGTGAATGATGAAAGGACCAGTCCATTCCCAAGTCACCTCCGGAATAGACGCCATGTTTCAAGGGGAATCACGTGGTTTCAAGAGCTATAAACCCCGCACCCCAAGGGAAACATGGGAGAAGGAGGTGCCAAGGAGAGAAGGGCAAGGAGAAGCGTCTAACAGGTAACTCTGTTACTCAGCAATAATATTTATTTCAGTTTCATGTTTTTCGATGCCTAGACAGCCATGAGGATTAGCCAGTGAGCGCATCAGACAGCAGACGATGTGGAGGGCTAGTCGTTGGTTCTTCCCAGCAATGAAGAACCAACGCCTAGTAAGCATCCCTCCCCATCGCCAGCAGTCTAGTACGTTCCAAGGCCAGTCCATCTGGGTGTCGCAATGTGCCCATGTGTTTATCGCCAATGAAGTATTTCCCTGTGCAAGTCGTATTCAATCTGCTTTCTTTTAATTCATCCTTCATATAACAGTAATGAATATAATCTAACTAGTGGCCCAGATTAATTGCTAAATCGGCTCCATGCATAAAAATTCTTGCCAATGAATTAAACACATCTATAATGTGCAAAGGGTAAAATGGACACCTTTCACGCCAAATAGGTAACTTGCAATATCAGGTTTAGTATGATTCATTAAAATGAACTTTAGTAACAGACAAGAGAATAAACATAATTCATTCAATCACAGACGCAACAAGTAAAGAAAAGGAATACTAATTAATGATAGTCATATTTCTGCAACTAGGCACCAACGTAATGAATCAACCCCTACAAATTAACAGAATGGATAAATGTTAACCAAGTAAATTCTATAGTTATGAATCTATGTTTTCTGTAGGCATTTATTATCTTCCTGTTATCCGCTATCTATTAGTACATTCAAGATAATGAGTTCAAGCCAAGGGTATGTTGGGCCCATCCTCAGGTGGCCCTATTAGCCCTAAGAGACAGGATGGGTCTGGATGGGTAGCCCAACCAACCTAGAGAGTCCTCAAAGTCTAGAATGGGTCGTGTATGTATTTTGTACTGCAATATTATGCCACTGATTTAATATTACTACTGACATATAAAATGAAATATCTATAATGTTGTAGGAAACCATAAATCCGTTTATTTGGCCCTAAATCAAACCTTCGGTGGACAAATCAGGCCCTAATTATCAGGAAGGCGAGGTAGGTACAGCAAAGGTTCATTACAATGGTATCAGAGCCTCCTTCCTGCCACCCTGTGGAAATAGTTGATGCAACAAAGCCAAAGAACCCGTAGGGCCTTAGAAACAAAGAGGAAAAAAGGAGCCAACAATATGAGTGAACGGGCTAGTAATGAACTTAGGGCCATCATGGAGCAAACCGCCCAAGCACTAAGGGAACAAACTGAAAGAACCATGCAAGCCTTCATTGAACAGAATGAGAGGAACAACCAACCGGTCCTTTAGGCCCTCCAAAACATAAGTAACCATAATACCAAAGAAGCCCAATCCAATCATTCTGAAAACCACCACCCCACCCCGTCAAACGACACCAGCTCAAGGCCCACTCGACCTTCATTCCTACCTGAGGAAGCACCAATAAGTGATGATAACCATAACACACCCATGGGAAATGTAGACTAGATCCTTGTAGACTACCACGGGTTGGATCCCGAACTACGAGATCTTGTAACCTTCAAAGACTATTGTGATGCCAAACTAAAGACACTTGGTCGTAACGAAAGATATCCTCCAGCCCACAAAGAGCTTCAAAACAAACTCAGTCAGGTGACTATCCCCAGCTGTGATGGGGAAGGAAAGGTATCCGCTAGGTCATGGGTACAAAAATTGGATACCTATTTATCCCTTAGCCCCATGACTCAATCCAATGCCATTAAATTTGCTATACTTCATCTGTCCGGAGTTGCCCATGAGTGGTGGCACCATGGCCTCATCACTCAAGGACATCAACTTATAAATACATATGAGGAGTTCACCCAAAACCTCATAAAAAAGATTTGACCAAAAGCATCCCGAGTGGTCCTTTTGAGAGCTCAACAAACTAAGGCAGCAGGGGACTATTGAAAACTATGCTACAGAATTCTAGAAATTAGCAGTGATGGTACCAGGTCTAACACAAGAAAGGCTTACTTACCTATTCATAGAAGGGCTGAGGGGATCAATCAAAAGCATAGTAAGTGCCCATGAACCTATTGTGACGTATTCACACATCGCCCCATTGCAAATGGGGACCCCTACTTTTTTTGCTTTCTAGGGTTTGCTTTCTAGGTGTCTAGGGTTTGTCTGTTAGCCTTTGCATTTTGAGTGTCGCCAGGGGATCAATAGGATGGTAGGCTTTGCTTGAGCTAGGGTGAGTCCACAAGGCCCCAGAATTAGGGTTTCTTTGAGAGTCTTCCTTAGGGCCTGGTTTTGCTCTTGTTGCTAATTGTGTCTTGCTTTGTGAGTGGGTATCATTCTTGAAGGTCCGAGCTAGGTCAAGTTGGTGAGTGATGAAGTCTAGAATGTCATCCTGATCTTCAAATGCCCTGAAATTTGGCTAAGTCTAGAATGCCCTAATCCTGAAATTTGGCTAAGTCTGGAATGCCCTAATCCTGAAATTTGGCTAAGTCTGGAATGTCCTGATCCTGAAATTTGACAGTCTGGAAAACTGAAGAATCCTCCAAAAACTAGATTTTGCAATATAACTCCTGGAGGTCCGAAACCACTCTCAAACATCCTGGATATTCCATAAAATGATCCTGACAGAGAGTCCAAAATGTCAATTTCGCTCCTGACCCTTCCAAAGGGTCCAAAGTGAATTTCACTCCTGACCCTTCCAAAGGGTCCAGAGCGAAATTCTCCATAAGACATTCTACTTTGACCAAAACCTAGAACTAACGCATTCCTAGGCTTGAATGAAGGCAAAAGCACTTGTTTGAATGAAGAAATGCAAAAAAATGAAGTCAGGATCATGGCCTAAGGTGAATTTCGCTCCTGATCCTTCCAAAGGGTCTAGAGCGAAATTCATATTTCCTCTATTTTTCTCCTTAGCTTGACCAAGTTTGTAGACTTTTGAGGCATAATTGAGAAGGTTTGATGCCATTTTGCCTTCGAGAGGAGATTTTAGACCTTGGGATGATGGATTCTATCCTGGGAGAGGAATTTCGCTCCTGACCCTTCCAAAGGGTCCAAAGCGAAAATCCTTATAACCCTCATTTTCCTTCCTTGTTTTGGATGGGCGTTGGTTTATTAGGCATTGTGTGTGAGTCTTGATGTGTTCTTGCCTTGAGAAGTGTTTTGAAAAGTGAGGATCTTGTCCAAAAATAGGAATTTTGCTCTGGACCCTTCCAAAGGGTCCAGAGCAAAATTCTTCATAAGCCTCATTTGCTCCCTTGTTTTGGATACCAACCTTGTTCCATGGGCAAATTTGGGAAGGAAATAACATGTCTCTGCCTTTTGAGGTGATGGAACGTAGAAATGTGAAGGATTTTGGCCAAGATTAGGAATTTCGCTCCTGACCCTTCCAAAGGGTCCAGAGTGAAAATCCTTATGCACCTCAATTTATCACTTGTCAAGACCAATTTCATAGTTCCTTAGGCATGTTTGGGGGATTTTTGACATGTTCTGACCTTAGGAGGTGAGTAAAGGTGGATGAGATGAAGATTTTAGCCAAGAATAGGAATTTCGCTCCTGACCCTTCCAAAGGGTCTAGAGCGAAATTCACTATAATCCTCATTTGCTACCTTGAATGGGCTTAAAACCTGGCTCCTCAAGTGGAAAACAATCTATATTTGCCTCCAAGAGAAGATTGAAGTTTGAAAAATGAGCAATTAAAGCCTAAATCAAGATTTTCGCTCTTGACCCTTCCAAAGGGTCCAGAGCGAAATTCCTTGCAAGCCTATTTTTTTGACCGACCTTAGACCACAAACCTTGTCTCCTGGGTGAAGAATGATGTTTTGTTACCTTCCAGAGAAGATTGGAGTTGAAAAGATGAAGGATCAAGTCAAGAATGAGATTTTCGCTCCTGACCCTTCCAAAGGGTCCAGAGCGAAAATCCTCCTAGACCTCATTTCTTTCCTTATTTGGCCAAGTTTTGATGTCCAAGGCATGTTGAAAGAGAGAATGGGCATATTGAAACCCTTAAGGACGTTTGAAGGAGTTAAGGGATGAGTGTTTTGGCCAAGGAAGGAAATTTCGCTCCTGGCCCTTCCAAAGGGTCCAGAGTGAAATTCCTTACAAGCATATATTTTTAACCTTGCTTGAGCTTAAAACCTTGTTCCTAAGGCAAAAAGAGATGAAATTTCACCTTGCAAAGAAGATTGGGATTGAAAAAACGATGATTTTGAGCTAGAAAAGGAAAATCGCTCCTGACCCTTCCAAAGGGTTCAGGGCGAAATTGTGTAAAACCTATCTTTTCCCTTAGTTTCATGCCAAATCTAGTGTCGATCATGATTAAAGAAGTCCTTAGGCATGTCTTTGAATGGTCAATAATTATCAAGTTTAAAAGAATTGAGCCAAAATGAGAATTTCGCTCCTGACCCTTCCAAAGGGTCCAGAGCGAAAATCCTAAAACCCATCATTTTCTCCAAAATTTGTGCCAAGCCAAGCCTAGACCAAGGTAAAAGATGCCCTTGTGATTGCCCTTGAGTTGATGGTTGTCTCCAGAAGTGATGATTTTAGGCCAGAGGAGGAAATTCGCTCCTGACCCTTCCAAAGGGTCCAGGGCGAAAATCCTAAAAACTCCTATTTTGCCTTGCAAAATCAAATAAAACTTGGATTGGGTGAAAGAAGAGAACTATTTCCTAGCCTTGTTAGGTGGATTGAAGTTGGAATGATGAAAAATGAGCTACAAACAAAGAAATCCGCTCCTGACCCTTCCAAAGGGTCCAGAGCGAAAAACCCTAAAGTCACCTTTTCCTTCAAGATTTAAGTTAAACCAGGCCTAAACAAAGGTGAAAGAGACTATTTAGAATGCCTTGAAGAAATTATGACCTTCAAAAAATGTGAATTTTGAGCTCAAGTGAGAATTTCGCTCCTGACCCTTCCAAAGGGTCCAGAGCGAAATTCTGGATAGGTCCTGTCCCTGGCTAGGTTGTTGAGTAAAATTGACCTTTTTCGCCTTGTGAGGATCAAACCAATGCTAGCAAGTTGAGAAGTGGATTTAAACTAAAGGAATTTTGATGAATTGAAGTGGAAGAGATTGGAAAATTGGCCTGAAGAGTGAATTTCGCTCCTGACCCTTCCAAAGGGTCCAGAGCAAAATTCCCAAAAATGCAGTGTTTCCTTCAAAATATTGTTGAGCCAAGTCAGTGGTTGAGATGAATAGACCCTGGAGATTGCCTTGGAAAAGATCAATGATCAAGCAAAGGTGAATTTTGCCCTAAAAAGAGAAAATCGCTCCTGACCCTTCCAAAGGGTCCAGGGCGAAATTCTTATGGAGCCTATCCTTGGAAAGAATTAAGCAAACTTCATTTTGATATCTTCTTGTTGATGATTTAAGGTGTGAAATATTATGTTGAAATGAATTTATTATGTCCTTAATCATCTTTTGATTTGTTTTTACAGATGAAAGAAGATCAAGCCAAGACAAGGACGACCTTCTCCAGTCCAGCATCATCAGGGACGACCTCTTCCAGTCTAGCATTCGAAGGAAAGGTACACCATCCATCCTGCACATCAAAGACAAAGGAAGTTAAAGCAAGGGTTCGTTGAAGTAGACAATTTTAGAAGAGTTAATTAAAGCTAGCTTCTCAACAACATCAAATTGAATATCTACCAAGTTACAAGTGTCAGACAAGGTGGCATCCCAGTCATCACTCCTCCAATCAGATTGGTCCACCTCAGCGTGTCCAGATTCAATGTACCTGACTCATGGGAGATGGCACAAACTTCGATGTACCTACCCCGATTCTCCATTGGTCGAATATTCCAGAGAAGACATGTGTCAAATAATGCAATTATTTCATTGGCCAGAATTGAGTTTGTTGTAACAAACCCTAATTAGGGTTTCCATTGTAAAATCTCGGCCATTGATCTCAAATTGATCAGAGCCATTGAATTGTATTGAGGGCGCTATATAAGCCCTGGCTCCTCATTTGTAAAGGCTAATAGTTAGTCATTAATAACTAGAAGGTTAATAGTTAGTTCATAGAGGTTAGAATAGCTAATGATTAATAACAAATAGAATAGCAGTTAGAGTAGAATAGAAAGAGAAAGCAAAGATTGTTGCCAAGATGTTGTTGTAAAAGACTTGTAAACTTCATTGAAGAAATGGTGAAATCTATAGGTCGATTCAACAGTTTGCATGGTCTCTATACTTCTCAGATTTGATTTCATGTTATTAGATAAGTGGAAGAAATGTGTTTGATTGATGGTGAAATTTGTATATCCATACTACTAGCAGTTTGTTGATTGCAGACTTGCCTTGTGTAGTCAACTGGAATCATTTAGCTTAAGCTTAACTTCAATTGTCGCTTCTTCATTGATATGCATCAGCCTGATGGTGTCTATGCCTGTAGCGATGATCTGAACATCATAAAGCTTTCCTCTAAAGATCACACTAACCTTGTGGAGATGGTCCTGGGATGTCAAGACAAGACTTAGTTAGAATTTCATCAAAGGTCATTCATTGCTCCTACATTCTTAGTATCAGAATTAGATCCTTCCCTCGCCCTCATCCTTTTTTCCTTTTTTTTCAAAATCTAAGCCAGTGAAATCTTGTGATTCCAGCAAATCAGACGTTCAGGTCATCATGTGTAAGTCCCCTTGTGATTCCAGCAAAATCACATCATACCACAAAGAGCTTATCCACGAGTAGAGATCCTACATAACAGGAACCTTGAAGCTTCTCCGATTGATCCTTCTGCGATATCTTTAGCATTCGGGAGCTTTATTCAAGAGAGGATAAGGTACCTTTAGGTATTTTATTCTGTGTTTGGTCGTGCACAAAATACACATCAACAAAACCCCAAACATTAGATGAGGCTATACAAAAAACTATGAAATTTGAAGAAAGCTCACCCAAGGACAAGACCAAACCCTTTGGCAACTCCTCCAAATCTCCACCCAAAGACAGTAAACACAATCAAGAAGGGAATGTAAGGTCTTGTACCTATTATTGCAAGGGAAAGAGAGAAAAGGGACATATGTGTTCAGCCTTGGAGGACCTTAAAAAGAAGGGACTTTGTTTCACATGCCTAAAACCCTATGAAGGAAGGAGCCATAAATGTCAAGGTCAGGCTCACAGAATAGAAGCCTCACCATATGAGGATGACGAAGAGCCACCTAGCAAAAGGATGAGATTGGGGGAAGAAGATCAGGCCATAGTTGCCACTATCACCCATGCTGCTAAACACAACCTGTTAAGAATCAAGAGTTCACTTAAAGGGAAGAAAGTAGTCACACTTGTGGACAGCGGAGCCTCCCATAACTTCATCGATGAAAGGGTTGTCAAGCAGCATAAATTACCCCCACAGACTTTTAAGGGGTTCGAAGCAGCAACAGCCACGGGGGCAAGGGTCCAATGCACTAAGTTGGTACCTAAGTTGGAGTTCATAATAGGTAACCATCCGGTAAGGGAAGATCTCTATGTGGTACCATTGGACACAGATATCATATAGGGGACTCCATGGATTTATTCACTGGGATGTTTCATGTTTGATCTCCCAAACCAAATAATCTGATTTCAGCATGAAGGGAAGGAAGTTACTCTCAAGGGCTTACCTGATGGTAGTCCTAAGGTGGTTTCATGTTAAAAAATGGAGCAAATTTTTAGAAAAGGGCGAGGAGAATGGGTGGCCCAATGCATGATACTAGATAAGAGCAATACTCATGAGAAATCCACGCATGTGGACATCCAACAGATCATGGAGAAATATAAAAGGGTGTTTGGGGAAATTCCCCAAGGTTTGCCTCCCAAGCGGGGGTTTGAACCAAAGTTCCCAGACTCGGACTCGGCTCTGACTCGGCAAGGCTGACTCGACTCGTGACTCGGCAATGACTCGGCAATGACTCGGCAACGACTCGGCAAAATAAGAAAACCCTTGAAAATTAGAGATTTTTAACGATTTAAAACTTGTTTCATACACCCATTATTGAATTAAGCTTAAAGACACTATAACATCATCAAATAGAAGCTAATTTGATCACATACATAAACATACATCCATCACATGCGTAGAAATGTAAATTGTAGCTGAAGGAATTAGAAAACATAGATATATAGAGTTATAAATGTTGTCCAATGTATATAAAATCCATGACTTCAAATGTTCCCAAACATATATGTAACTGTAAAGTGTAAACAAAAACAAGTCTATGGCTCAGGCTCTGGCTCAGCCTCGTCTATCTGCCTCCTAGAAAGGCGTCTAAGGTAGGTCCTGGATGACTGAGTAGCCATAGTCTCTGCTTGTGATGTGCCAGTCTGAGTAGCCATAGGTGTTGGGGACGAGGGGACGTGTTTCCGAGACGGGGGGACCAAGGGCCTAAGTTTGGGGACAGCAGGGGGACGGTGACAGGGGGGTGGTGGGGTGGTGGTGCTGATATAGTTATACATATACATATAGTACTTGAAAAACTAGTTTTGAAAAGATGTATGACAGTATTACAGTATAAGAATTACATTTTCAAATGAGACTATAGGAAATTTGAAATACTAAATCTAAATACCAATTACCAAGATTTCTAAGTTGTGTTGTTATATGGAGCCTAATCAGAGTCAGAGGTTAGATTTTCCCTACTTCTATCGGCGCGGTTTCCCCCTATATTTTTCAACGGGGGTTTGGGGGCAGCGCCCCCAACTTGGGGTCAAGGGGCATCGCCCTTGCGGGGTCAAGGGGCAGCGCCCCTTGCGCACTCCTTGTCGCGATACAGGGCGGGGTCGAGGGGCAGCGCCCCGCGAGGCCAAAAATACTTTTATTATTTTCTAAAGGCATTGGGTGTTATAAGAAAGGGAAATGGCGAAAAAAGCCATTAAAAAATGTTATGTTTTTTTTTTTTTTTTTACTGCACTTTATTAAGTGACTCCAGCCGAGTCACGACCCTCGGACTCGGCGAGTCAGAGAATGAATTGCCTGACTCGGCGAGTCAGGCGAGTCAAGCCCTCTGACCCGTCCGAGCCCGGGTCAGGGTCACCGTGACCCGGCAGGGGTCACCCGGCCCGCTGACTCGCGTGACTCGCCGCGAGTCACGGAACTCTGGTTTGAACACACTATAGAATTGGAAGAGGGGGCAAAACCAGTCATCACTACCCCTTATCGCCACCCTCACAAATATAAGGAAGAAATTGAGAAATCCATTAAGGAACTAGTTGCTATGGGACACATCCAACCTAGTTCCAACCCTTTCGAATCATCAACGGTACATCTTAAAAAGAAAGATGGCACTCTAAGGATGTGCATTGACTACAGAGCACTGAATATGAAAACTATCAAAAATAGGTACCCAATCCCAAGAATATATGAGTTGATACATGAACTTGATGGAGCCGGATATTTCTCCAAGATCAACCTTCGATCAAGATATCATCAAATCAGGATGAGGGAGGAGGACATCCACAAAACAGCTTTTTGATGTCACTATGGACATTTTGAATTCTTGGTTCTACCTTTCGGTATAACCAATGCACCAGCAACATTTCAGTCATGTATGAATCATACTTTCCGCAAGCAACTAAGGCAATTTCTACTAGTTTTTTTTGACGACATTTTGATCTACAACAAGACTTGGGAGGAGCACCTCAAACATATTGAGGAAACATTGAGGATCCTAGAGCAAGAGTCACTTTATGCAAAGGCGTCCAAATGCGAGTTTGGAATGGAGGAAATCCTATATGTAGTGCATAAGATTAATGCGGAGGGAGTTAGCGTGGATGAGGAGAAGATAGCCACGATCAGAGAATGGCCTAGACCTGAGTCCCTCACACAATTAAGGGGGTTCTTGGGGTTGTGCAGCTACTACAGAAAGTTTGTACAGGAGTTCTCCAAAGTGGCAGCCCCTCTCACCGATCTAACTAAGAAAGGGGCTTTCGCTTGGAGCGAAGCAACCCAAAGAGCTTTTGAAAGTCTAAAGGAAGCTATGAGCTCATGCCCAGTCCTAGCTATCCCTGACTTTTCCCTTCCTTTTGAACTACAATGTGATGCCTCCGGAGAAGGGATTGGAGCTATCCTCATGCAAAATAAACATCCCATAGCCTTCGAAAGTCGTAAGCTGACAGAAATAGAAAAGCATTACCCCGTCTATGATAAAGAGATGTTAGCCATCATGCATGCCCTAGCCAAATTCCGCCAATTCCTATTTTGCACCAAATTCCATGTAAAAACAGATCACAATAGTCTGAGATTCTTTTTGCATCAAAGGGATCTAAATGATAGGCAACAAAAATGGGTCAGCAGGATACAAGCCTATGACTTTGATAGTGAATACGATAAAGGAACAGCCAATGTGGTAGCAAACGCCTTATCAAGAAAACCACAAATAAACAACATAACTTCTATAAATGCTAATTGGAAATATGACCTGTTGGCAGAATATGCCAAAGATCCTTTTGCTTTTTGAGATCCTGAGGGACCCATCAAACCATGCAGAATACAAGGTTGTGGAGGAGCTTATCCTATATAAGGACAAGGTGTACTTGGTGCCCAACTTTGAACTCAAGAAAGTAATAGTTGAAGAATACCACGATAAACCATTGGCAGGACACCCAGGGTTCTACAAGACATATAAACAAATCAGAGAACGATATTCTTGGAAAGGACTTAAGAAGGAAGTCCAAAAATACGTACAAGAATGTACACAGTGCCAGAAGAACAAAGCCGAACTCCACCACCCAGTCGGGTTGCTACAGCCATTGCCCATTCCCAACCAAAAGTAGGAAAGCATTTCGATGGATTTCATCACCGGCCTACCCAAGGCCGAAGGGAAAGATTGTATATATGTGGTAGTAGACCGTCTCACTAAATATGCACACTTCTTTGTTATATCAAATAAATTCCAAGCATCTCAAGTAGCAGAAGTGTTCTTTAGGGGAGTCTTCATACTTCATGGGCTTCCCCAAAATATCATAAGCGACCAAGACAGCCTGTTTATGGGGTGATTTTGGTAAGAAGTCTTCAGGATGGCAGAGACTAAACTCACCCCGAGCACTAGCTATCATCCCCAAACTGACGGACAAACCGAAATCGTCAACAAATGGATTGAAGGATATCTAAGAAATTATGTCACTGGGTAGCAGAAAGCTAGGACGAAATGGTTACATTTAGGGGAATACTGTTACAATACTACACATCATATGTCAATCCAAATGAGCTCATTCAAGGCACTTTATGGTTATGAACCCACCTCTTTTGGATCACTAATTACTCCAGAAATTCAAGTGCCACGACCAAGGGATTTTATTTAGGAAAGCATGGACATCCTAAGGACTCTAAAAGATCACATACATCAAGCCCAAAATCAGCAAAAGATATACGTTGATCATAATCGCATTGTGTTGGTAAACAGATTGGTCTTTCCTTGTTTATTCAAGCTTGCATATTTTGACTCATGCAAAGAAAGACAAATTCTTTACCAATCAGTTGGAAAATCATTATATTTGATTAACCTCTGAATTTAGGTACAACTCCCTCTAATAAATATTCAATCAGCTCCAAATTACACACAATCAATAGGATGCTTTTCACCAGAAAGCTAGGTTACCGGGTTCGCCC
Organism: Cryptomeria japonica; assembly: GCF_030272615.1. Taxonomy (NCBI): domain Eukaryota; kingdom Viridiplantae; phylum Streptophyta; class Pinopsida; order Cupressales; family Cupressaceae; genus Cryptomeria; species Cryptomeria japonica. The sequence goes on along the minus strand of NC_081406.1, from coordinate 40,942,555 downwards.
CTGGGACGCCTTGGTACGGGTCCGGGTTCGACCAGATCCGTGGTACAGGTCCGGTTCGACCTGGGTTCGACCCGGGTTCGAAAAACCCAGGGTGGGTTCGACCCTGGTCGTGTTGGCAATATTGCATTATAACAGACAATGAAAGATTGTTGGCATTTCATAAGGATATTGAGAAGGTTGTTGATGATTATGGATATAACTGATTAAAGATGTTTACTGTCTTGATATTATTATTTTGTCATTGATGTCAAAAAATTGATTTTCTAATTCAGTATGATGTTGCCATATCTTGAGAAGTATGATAAAGATGTCGGTAAAAGACACAAGAAAGAATATGATGAATAAGGGGATGAATAAGGTATTCAATGGGCAACTACTACCGAGTCAGACAATGATGAGATCATGATGTTTAGATTGTTTTAACATCATACATATGTTGTAAATTGTAAAGGTTAATACCAAGCTACAATAGAATGCATTAAATGTTTGCATACATTATTTAATGAAGGAAGCTGATGAGCTGGAACTGATTAACTGATTGGTGAGCCATGGATGAAGTTTGTTAATGAATCTAAGGCAATGGAAAGTTGGCATGAAGATCTACAGCGCAGATTGAACTGCAATACCCTGGCACAAGTTCCAAGAAATGTATGCAAGTTCCAAGGCGGGGTAAAACATTTTCAGATCGAAAGATGCATTGAACCTGGACAAGATTGAAGATCTGATGGCTATGATTGATCATGGGAAATGTGATCAAGGAGATTAAGCGGTTACCTAATTGTTTATAAATAGGAAACTGTTGATAAACAATGTATGCGGGCAAGTGTATGCACAGGGATGCTACATAGTGATTACCAAGCACAGAAGCTTGAAGACTTGTTTGAATAACAGAGTATAGAAGCCCAGCAAATAGACAAGATTAGTTCTATGTCTAGATTGTATTGAACAAATAGGAATCTGCTTTAGCATTTTAGATGTGAAGTTGCACATAGATTTTTATTACTGTTATTTTGTGAAAGTGACAGAAAATCTCTTAACCGAGTGGACTTAACAGTCTTATTTGTAAAACCCTCTAGCAAGGTGACATTCTGATTAAGTGTTTGAAATCCTTTAACAAGGTCACTTCTAACAAGGTGAAGATCCTAACAGCTCTGAGGGAAATCCCTTAACCAGGTCACATCTAGCAATGTGTTTGTAATCTTTAACAGGATTTGCTTTTAACCGAGCATACTCTAGAAGAGTATATTTCTTAGTGGGTCCAAAATCCCACAGTGGTTTTTCCCTATTTGGGTTTCCACGTTAAATCTGGTGTTATGAGGTTTATGATGTTTATATGCTTTTGAGTTTGCATGTTTGACAGTTTTGGTTATATTACTGATATATATGTTACCAGAGGTTGAATCTGATGTTTTTATGGAAGATTAAGTTTGTATGATTCACCCCCCCCTCTCATCTTGTTGGCTATTGGATCTGTACTTATATTAAGTATCAGAACTATCAGGTCAAACCCGGGGTCGAACCTAGTCAAACCTGGGCAGACCCAGTCGAACCCAAGAGATTGGGGGGCCCATAAAGTCAAAAAACAAAGCAAATTTTTTTTTTTTTTCAATTCCGCCTTGTAAAAAGTGAAAATTATAACCTAAAAAACACTTCTAAAACATTTTATTGACTCATTTCACCTCATTTGTGTTGCGAACAAAATTTTTATGAGAGCAGGTTGAAGAAAGGGTGAACAAAATTTGGCTTCCAAGATCAAAGAGGAGGAGTTGAAGACTGATTTTAGAAGCTTCAACAAGTGTTGCAGCATCATTTCCATACATTTTCAAGCTTCCATTGGCTGCAAGAGGTAGGTTTTTAAACATTTTTTTCCAACTATTTTTGTTTCACAAATTGTCAAACATGAAACTTGAATTTTTTTTCATTATTTAGTTTTTGTTTAATATGTTTATTTTATTTCTTGCCATAGGAACTAGAATGGCATCTACATCTTCCTCCATTGGCAATGAACAAATAATTGCAAAACAAAGAAATGATCCAAATTCTCCCTAATGGAAATATGTGGACATTTTAAAAAAACTTCCGGGAGGTGGGGGATTCCGTTGGAAATGCCATGGATGTGATATTGAACGTAATAGTTCATATTATCGGGTTGTAAGCCATTTGTGTGGAATAAAAGGAAGAGGCATCAAAAAATGCCCTGGAAAAATGGTAAACCTATACCAGATGAGACAGTGATGAAATATATTAGGGAGCATGAGGCGGCAGAAGAGAGGGAAGCCCGTAGATTGAACCAAACCACATCAAAGAAAACAAAGGGAATGCAAGGCCCTTCTAATCCCAGTATTGTAGTAGAAGACCACCCCTTCTTTGCCACAAATGAACCTCAAAGTGAACCACCCTTGACACATAAAAGAACAAAGGGGCCTTTAGAAACCGCATTCCAAAATGAGAGTAGAGACAATGCTGATCAAGATATAGTAAGGTGCATTTATGCAAATGGGTTGTCATTCAATGTTGTTCGCTCCCCATATTGGAAGCAAATGATAAAAAGTGTTAATGAGGCACCAAGAGGGTATAAGGGCCCCGGTTATGAGAAGGTACATGGAACATTATTGGAGAAAGAGGTGAAGAGGGTTAAAGATGCATTGAAACCTATAAGGGATTCGTGGGTTGAGACAGGTGTAACAATTGTTTCAGATGGGTGGAAAGATGCTAAAAACCATACCTTGATCAATGTCATAGCGGTGTCCCCTAAAGGGGCAATGTTTTTGAGAGCTGTGGATTGTGAGGGCCAAATAAAAGATGGCCAATTTATTGCAGAAATTCTCATCTCTGCCATTGAGTTTGTGGGACCCCGCAATGTTGTGCAAGTCATAACGGACAATGCAAAAAATTGTAGAGCTGCTGGTTTGTTGGTTGAGCAACGCTATGATCACGTCTTTTGGACACCTTGTGCGGTACATTCACTCAATCTTATGCTACAAAGGATTGGGCAAAAAATAAAATGGATCAGAGATGTGTATGCAGAGATTGAGGACATCCAGATGTTCATCACAAACCACCACATGTCTCAAGGGATTTTTAGAACCTATTCGAATTTGGAGCTATTGAAGGTAAGTGAAATAGTAATTTAATTTTACATTTTCTGATTTTTTTGAATTTTCAATGTTAATAATATCATTGTGTAAGCTATATTGTGTATTCTTCTTTAAAGTTTGGCTTTATTTTTTAATCATTTGGCATTAATTTGTGTTATAGGTTGCTGAGACCCGTTTTGCATCAAACACAATCGTCTTAAGACGACTTGTGAATTTTAGAGTGGCACTATGCAATATGGTGATCAGCACCAATTGGACTGTATGGAAGCAAAGTAGCACTAAGAGGGCAGAAAAAATTAGGGATAGAATATTGAATGAGAAATGGTAGGATCTTGTTACATATCTCCTAAGTATCACGAAGCCCATCATGACCATGATTCGCTATACAAACATGGATAGGCCTTGCATAGGTGAGATTTATGATGGCATTGATTCAATGCTTGAAAAAATAAAGGTCACTATAAATGAAAAAGAGAATGATCCTCAGGAGAAATTCTTCAAAGAACTGGAAGTAATTATTGTAGAGAGGTGGAATAAGATGACCACTCCTTTGCACCTTCTTGCCTATGCCTTGACACCTAAGTACTATAGCAATCAGTTTCTTGATAAACCAGGAAGGATTCCACCATGGAGAGATCTAGAAGTATCTGATGGGTACAAGGCAGCATTTGTAATGTCTCCTACCTGATCTATTTAAATATACTAAAATTGATAGATTTTCTTCAAAAAGTTATTAACAAGTGCTTGTCTATTTTCCTCATTAGCTGATTAATTTCATTATTCATAGTTCTTAATATAGATATCAAACCCTGCTCCTACTTCAGTTTTAAGGGAGAAGGGTTTACATATGTTACCAAAGCGCTTAGAGACCAACTACAATAGGTTCCCTCAAAGTTTACAGATCTAAGCCCTTACCTATCTTGGGTCTATACCCTCAAGGCTTATTGGTCGCTGATCCGCACCCTGCCCTTACCTATCTTGGGTCTATACCCTCAAGGCTTATTGGTCGCTGATCCCCACCCTATCTTGGGACTTAACCTATTGCTTGGATTTAGACTGCCCCTCTTTGGAACATCTCAATCCCATCTTCTTAACTACGGAAAGTAATAACATGATTTAGACTATAAGTATATATATTTCTTATGTATTATGAATATGTATATGAAATTAAGTATGACTATCATACATATTGCAGTCCATATTAGTGTTGACGTGTATTTTGTACACCATCATACACAGAATAAAATACCTAAGGGTATCTTATCCTCTCTTGAATAAAGCCTCTAACTGCTGAAGATTCGCATGAAGGATCAGCTAGGATGACTCCAAGGTTCCTTTTGGTAGGGTCTCTACATGTGGATAAGCTCTTCGTGGTACGATGTGATTTGCTGGAATCACAAGGGGACTTACATTGAACTTCCGATCTGCTTTGCTGGACACAGGCTCTGACTAACTTAGATTAAAAAAATGGAAAAAAGGATAAGGGCGAAGAGAGGATCTAATCCTAATACTAAGAATGTAGGAGCAATGATTGATTTTTGATGAAACTCTAACTAGGTCTTGTTTTGACATCAATGGAACATCTACACAAGACTAGTGCGATCTTCTATGGGAAGCTTTATGATGTTCAAATCATCACCGCAGGCATAGATACCATCCAAGTTGATGCATATCAATGAAGAGGCGACAAATTGAAATTGAGCTTAGGCTGAACGATTCCAGTTGACTACGCAAGGCAAGTCTGCAATCAACAAACTGCTAGTAGTATGGATATACGAATTTCACCATCAATCAAGCACATTTCCTCCATTCATCTAATTATCTACCATCTAAGATTGAAGACTCAACAAGAAACCATGCAAATTCCAAGAAAAACGACATATTTCACCATTACTTCAATGAAAATGGAGTTTGTTTACAATCAATGGCAACAATTTCTTGCCTTGTCCTCCTATTCTACTCTCTAACTACTAACTACTTTCAACTATTTCTAACTATCTCTCTCTAATTCTCTCTTTTACAAATGAAATGTCTGGGCTTATATAGTGCCCACAATACAATTTGATGGCTTAGATCAATTCAAGATCAATGGCCAAGATTTTACAATGAAAACCCTAATTAGGGTTTGTTACAACCATTACATAACATTTAATGCTTGACCAATGATAAAATTGTATTGCTTGGACACATGTCCTTTCTAGAAAAATCGACCAATGGATAACCGGGGTAGGTACATGGGAGTTTGTGCCACCTTCCATAAGTTAATTACATTGAATCTGGACATGCTGAGATGGACTCCACTGATTGGAGAAATGATGACTAGGACGCCACCTCACTTGACACTTGGAACTTGGTAGATATTCAACTTGATGTTGTTGAGAAGCTTGCTTTAATTAATTCATCTGGAACTATTTTGCTTCTTCAACGAGCCCTTGTTCTAACTCCTTGCGTCCTTGATGTGCAGGAAGATGATATACCTCGCCTTGGAACACTGGATTGAAAGAGTTCGCCCTTGTCCTGGCTTGATCGTCCTGGCGAAGACCGTCCTTGATCCGGCTTGATTTTCCTTGAAGAGATCTCCATTTGATGCCTACACAACATTTCAGAATTAGTACCATGATTTTGCAATACATAACATAAATTAGAGAGCAAATTTTAGGAAACTTAATGATAAGTCCTTTATTAATCATTTCCTAAAAAAGACTGAGCTAAGGCAAAACAAAATTCCAAAATTCAAAATTAAGGAAATGACGATGAACAATTCAAAATCAAGACAATAAAACCAATATCGCCATACCTCAGGAGAGAGCTAACTCTAGAATGCAAATGAGAAAAATTTGCCTAGGCAAAATTGACGTATAGATAGTCTTCAACGTGATCTTTTCTTCAAAATATCAATTTCGCCACCTTTTGAGTTGTCCTTGACGTGATCGCTCAAGTGAGATTAAGTTCGCACCACCTTTGGATAGATGTTTTGCCTTGGATAAAACTAGTGCCTTCTTTTGTTTTGAAATGAAATTCGCTCCTTCAAACACACTCGCACTCCCTTGATGATGTTTGCGCCTCCCTTGACAAGACCCGCACCTTGAAGATAATTTCGCACTTCTCCCTTTGAGATCGCATGAAAAATGATAATGTGAAAATAATGATTCTCACCTCCCTTTATAGCGCTCATCTCACAATTACCACCTTAGGCCGACTTGATAATTAATAAGGCAAATTTAAAATAAACTTAAAAGGCCAACCTTCATAAACAAATAAATACCAAGCGCTCCTTTTGATTTTTAATGATTAATTAATAATTAATTAAATGCCTTTCGTTTTTTAATTTGCAAATTTTGATTTTAATAAAGGCAAAATAATTAATAAATGTTTAACGCCACATTAAATGCTAGTTTAAATGGATTTTCAATTTTATCGAACTTAGCATTTAAGGAAAATTTGAAATGTTTATTTGGCGCCAAAATATGAAAAAGGAAGGGACGTACCTCATCGCCCTGGTCCCTTGGAGAGGGACAGGAGCGATCCATGATTTTGTCATGATTTTTTGCAACTTCAACGTTCAACTCCTTCATCTCCACGTTCAAAATTGATCATTTGTCAGGTTCTTCGAATTTAATTGTCTTGTATGTGTGCATAAGTGCCTTTTGGATGTTCATTGCCCTGGTCCTTGTCCAAAGGACAGGAGCGATCTTCATTTTTTCACGTTCAATTTGCATCTTTTATCTTCGATCCTTCATTGTAGAGTGAATAACATCCTTGCTCGTTCCTTTTGCGCTTGTTCCATTTGTTCGCATGAGGTATTTGAATGTTTTGAGGGATCATCGCCCTTGTCCCTTGGAGAGGGACAGGAGCGATCCACGTTTTTCTCCTTAACGTTGGCAACTTTGTACTTCGATCTTCGTTGTGATATCTTTCGAACACCATCCTTCACCTTATTCATCCTCGCCTAGCTTTGATCTTGAAGGAATATACATGCTTTTGATAGGATCGCCCTGGTCCTTGTCCAAAGGACAGGAGCGATGTGAACTTTTTACCTTGATTAGCAATGTTTGGACGTTCAAAACTCTTGTATGTTATCCTCAAACGATGCCTTAGACCTTATATAGCCTTATGAAGCCTTGACTTAGCACGAACTTGGGGCAAAATTGAGAATCCAAAGCAAATCGCCCTGGTCCCTTGGAGAGGGACAGGAGCGATATGGTCCCTAGGTCCATTTTGGTGATTATTTAACGTTTGAAATCTTCATGCATCACCTTTCTACCTTTCCGTGGACCCTCTAAGACCTTGCGAAATCTTGTCCTTACGTAAATCTTGCACAAAATGATCAATACATCCAACATCGCCCTGGTCCCTTCCTGAGGGACAGGGGCAAAGTAAGTCTTAGGATGCGAATTTCTTCATCGTGATAACCTTTAAGCGCTTGTGCTTGATGAAGACGCCTTGAAATGTCCTTCGCCACCTTGTCTTGATTTGGATCGGTCTTGAACCTTGGAGGAACGACCTTGAACTTGCATAAGAAGCAACATCACCACTATATCGCCCTGGTCCCTTGGAGAGGGACAGGAGCGATCCTCCTTTTGTGGCTCTTATTTTACTTTGTCAGGTTCCAAATTTATATTCAACGGACTCGTCATGCCTTACTCCATTCGTCCATGCTTTGACATTGCTTGTAACTTGGCCAGAAAATCATTTATATCAAAAATCGCTCTGGTCCCTTCTTGAGGGACAGGAGCGAACTAGGCCATTTGGGACCTTGTGGACGTCTAAAAAATCTTCAATTTGTATTCAATGAGTTCTTCTCATGTTTTCCCTTGCTTTTGAACGTACACTTGCCTTGATTTTTGCCTGGATCTTGCCTAATGAAGGAAATCGCTCTGGTCCCTTCCTGAGGGACGAGAGCTACAAGGTACTTCGCCCTGGTCCCTTGGAGAGGGACAGGAGCGATTTTAGCATTCTAGGTCATTCTCCTTCATTTTTGCATCTCAAATTATATTCACTTGGTAAAGCATCTTCCTTTGAACCCTTTCAAATTATCAAGTCATCGAAATCTCGCAAGGACAAGGCAAAATTGAATTTATAGCTCCGGTCCTTCACTGAGGGACAGGAGCGATTTTTCTCCTGGAGGCATTTCTGTGCTCATGAAAATCTTCAATTTATATTCAATGGAAAGATATCGTCGTTCTCCATCACTTCCAACTCGAAATTCATCTTGACCCTGCAGGAATAGTAAAATATTTGAAAACGAGCTCCCGTCCTTCACTGAGGGACAGGAGCGATTTTGCTCCTACAGGCCAAAATAACATGATTTTTCACATTTCAACACTTCACGAGGCGAAAACAAATCAATTGAAATGCCTAGGATCAAAAATCAAAAAAGTCAAAATTTGGTCAAAAATATTCAATTGGACAAAAATTCACATTTCACTTTCAACACTTAGACAAATTTAAGCTCTGCATCAACATTCCAATTGAAAATTAGACCATTTTGGCGAATTCATTTCATTCAAAATTTGCATTCTAGAAAAGGAAAATCAAAAAGCTCCCAAAAGCAACTGGATTCTGGCCTGAAAAGACGGTAATTAAAACCCTAAGGCTTGACCCTAAATCCAGACAACTAACAAACTAACAAAACCCTAAAAAAGCAAAGCGAAAACGAACAAAACGAGCAAAAAAACATGGGTCCCCATTTGCAATGGGGCGATGTGTGAAAACGTCACAACAATTAGTATTGCCATTAATTCTGCATAAGAACATTATTGGGCTTCATATATTAAGGATACTTATTAAACACATCCCCATGCATACCACCAAGAACAAGGATGTTACTGACTGTAACTTAATAACGGTTCTGATCTGATATGATCCATGGTGCCCTTACTAGATGTTTTTGATTCCTTTCCTTTATATCTCTCAATGTGAGGGAGAGGTCACACCTCTTCATCATGTATGCCCTTTGGCAAGAGACACACCCTTTCACCATTCCCTTTGATAGAGTGCAGCTCTTCATTATTTCTGCCCTTTGAAAGGGACACAACCTCTCATAATCAGATCTGCACTTATTATTTAAATTAGATCTGCACTTCTCATTTCCAAATTATCCCCCCTCTCATATGAGGTTCTCTTCTCCCTTTTATATCTCATTGTTGAGGGAGTCACAACTTTTCCTTTCATGTCTTTTGACTTTTCATTAACTTAATTAATTTTTAATTAATCATATTTAATTATATTATATTATTTTATATTTTAATTTTATTATTATCATTTATTATTAAATTTTATTTCAAAGTGGGGACATTACAGCATTTCTTAGACTATATCCCGATGATGATTTGCGAGATGTTGTTACAAATGAGTTCATAGAATTCGCAAATGGGAATGGTCTAAGTGTTGATGCACTTCGTCATAGATCCAAGAAAGATGCTCATAGCTAGTGGTACTTCCATGGCACATGCTTCCAACACCTACAACCCCTCGCTATAAAAGTTTTATCACAAGTAAGTTTAATTAATTAAAATTTTTAATTTACAAGTTTTAGTTTATTTATAGTTTACTTTGTCTTCATAGGTTGCTTGTAATTTTATTTTTATTAATGTATAACTTTAATTGTTTACTTTGTCTTCATAGGTTGCTAGTTCATCTGCTTCAGAAAGAAATTGGAGCACATACTCTTTCATCCACTCAGTAAAGCGCAATAGGCTGCTATCAAAAAGAGCGGAGAATTTAGTATATGTGCATTCCAACCTACGTCTTCTTTCACACAAACAACATGACTACACACAAGGGGAAACAAAAATGTGGGATATAGAGCGAGAGCATACTGATTTGGATGCTCCTGCTTCTCAGCTTCTTGCATTGACACTTGATGACTCGAAAATTGAGCCAACTTATAGTGCAAGTGCAAGTGGCATTGGCTCATGTAATGTCAATGTCAATGAGGAGGAGGAGGAGGAGGAGGATGAAGAATTAGATGATCCATTTGATGATTAAACTTTAAGTTTATATTGTTGAAAGTTGAAAAAATGATACTTGAATATTTTGTCATTTTGATATTAAACTTGATGTATATGATGCTATTATCAATTATGGTATGATCATGATACTATGATTACAAGTTTATGTTTGTTTTGTTGTTTATATGATGCTATGTGACATGCATATTTTAATTCATGCTTATAGGCTTCACAAATATCAAAAAATTTATATATATATATAAAATTTACATGTTTTTGTACTAACGAACCCAAACCCCTTTTCAAAATTTTGACGTACCGGCGTACCGGGTTCTTCGAACCCGAACTGGCAACCTAGCCAGAAAGCACTAAAGGTAATTGCAATCACCAGTCAATACAAAATGAGTGCAAGCACTGATTTATATATAACTCTTTAAATAAAGCCAATAGACTTCACACGTACACTAAAACAAAATGAAAAAGCCTTTAAAGATGAAATTCGCTAATAATTTCTACACACAGAGAAAGTATAACGGTTCCTTCCTTGAAACAGATTTTCATAGAAATCAAATTCCAAAATAACAAACGCAAAGATTTGAAATCAAAGAGAACTGTTAATGAGATTTTCATTCATTGATGAACATCCACCTTCTGCATACACTGCATCTATAGCTAATTTAAAAGATAGTCTTTTCAAAAACTTAGTGAACCTTTTCAAAGTCATTACAAAACATATATATAGGTCGCCAGACCAATAGTTTTTAACCAAAGTAAAATTAACTCGTAAGAGTTAATAGAAAACAACCCTAACTGCATAACCGAAACTAAAGAAAATAACTAGACTCGTTGGCGAACAACTGCCAGCAATGCTAGTCATGTTGTCTGCTCGGTCCCGGTGTGATCGCTCGGGTTGGTATTTTGGACAGACACCATCACTGCCTTCGCCGCACTCCACTCTCGATGCACCTTTGAAAATTCTTGAATTACGGTTACGTGTGGCAAACTGATGTGAATTACTCTCTGCTTCCAGAGCTCCTTTCTCTTCACCAACTGCACTTTGTCTCTGTGAGAGTCTAGGTGATCAAGACAAACTGTGAGCATCGACTCCACTTTGGAAATCCTCGTGAAATCATCCACAGTCAAGGATATCTCCACTTTGATTTGTTTAATGTGACTCCTAAACTGGTTAATCATCTCTGTGGTATCTTCCAGGGTTTCATTATCTTCCTTAAGCAATTGAACATCCACGCAGTGCAGATCCTTCTGCATGGTCGCCCTTAGAGCTATTAATTTGCCACGCAGACTGGCCGATTCATTATGGCCCTATTCAATAATCTAGTTGCGCCATTCAATACTCTCTTTACAAATAAACATTACATCCTCATTTAACCCTGGCACCTGATTTTCTGCAAGAAAATTCATTAGACCATAACGCTGAATATCACGCATCTGTTTTGAAATCACCGCCCATTTAGTTTTCTCTTTCTGCCACGAGATTAAGTCGAACTCCAATGCCTTGGTGACTTCATTTGCATCTTTGAAAATCTGGACTAAATCCGTTATGTAATTGGTCGCTTGATGCATGATCAAGGTGAGCGATTCTGAGAAGACCTCGGCAATCATCCTATTTCGTTGAACCTCATCAAAGAATTTCTGATTACCAGGTGATTTTGGGCTAAATGGTCCTAAACTTTGAGACAACGGCAATGGGCTGTTCTGCAGAGCATGAATATATTGAGCCATTTGCATTAAATTTTGCTTTAACTCAGCCTTGTCTCTTTCGTCTTTCCAAGTACGAGAGATAATTCGTTTAGTCGAAGTCTCCAGATGTTTCACATCGACGGCTCTGGTTCCGAACCCCAAATCAACTCGTTCAATAGCATAGTCTGCTTTTGAAGCAATAACAGCATCTTTGTCGAACGCGGGTTTGGCAATGTCTGCGGTCCAATGCTTCGTGCTTTCGTCAAAATCAATCATGGCCTCCATTTTTAACTTTTTGGGTTTTGTAGACTTTCCCAGACATTTACTCACAGCATCCTCCATTGATACTGAAATTGGAACCACATTCCTTTTCCTGGTGATTCAATCACTTAACCACTTGGGTGCCAGAGTCAGTTCCTTAGATGACATGGTTGGAAATCCTGCTGAGCGTGGCAATGTGGCACTGTCTGTATGAGACTGAATATCAAGCATCCCTAAATCCTGGAAAGTAGTGTCTATGCCGGTTGAAACTTTGTCTGCATCAGGAACAGGGGATGCCATATCGCACAGTGCTTCCTCTGCGTCTAGATCAAGAATGAGATGGGGAGCCGGTAGCTGAAAACTCTTCTTGGACCTTGACCTGGTAATTCGACCACCAATAGCAAGCCCAACCTTGGTGTCAAGTTTCTCTTCTTTGATCCTTTCCTGTCTTTTCCCTGCAACAAAAACGGGAATATTAGTTAAAATGGAAGTTTTGCTTGCAGTATTCTTCTTCCCACTTTTGCTTCTTGAACTGGTTGCCCTTGCCGGCTGAAAACGGCAACTCCTGAGCCAATTTTCTGTCCTGGGAATCACGTTGAAGGTGCGTGTCTGAATACTATCTTCCATCTTTTTACTCCAATCTACCTCTAGAAGAGGCTCATTATGCACCTGCTTCAGAAACTCAGAGTCAAGTATATCCTCATCATCAGTGGTGACACCTGAAGTGTCCATTGGCAATTTCATGTCGTGGATTTGCTTCAAGGTTAACCTGGACCAACTCCTCTTCCTCACTTCAAATTCATCCGAGCAAGCTTCCCAATAATCTTCCAACTGAGACACATGCTGATCAGGCACCATCTTCTTTACATACTAGGCGATAAAACCTTTGCTATCAAAATTATCCCTTTTTACAAAGGTCTTCAAATGTAATCCCTTAAATTCTAGCTCGAGGTTCAACGCATCAGAGACAAACCTACAGCTGTAATGACCTAAATCAATGGGAAAAATTCCACTTGTGTCTGAGTCCTCACCATAATCCCTTGCAACATAGGCAAGCTGCCTGGAAACTTCGATCAAAATACAGGAATCTGAAGCATACCTAGGTAGCCTAAAGGGTTCGCCTTTAAATCCTCCAACCCCTAGGTAAGTGAAGTGACTAAACTGTGTAAGGAAACTGCCATAAATGTTAACAAGTTCAATGGCTTCTACAGACATCCTCCTATGCAAGTTACCTTGTAATTCAAAGGTCAACCTCCCAGAGAAAATATCATTCCAACGTAGATAATCATTTACATGCCCTTTCAAAGTCAAATTAGGATGATACTCATAAATCTTTATGCCTTGAACCCATTTTGCATGGGACAGTCCAGACCATTCTCTCACACAAGCAAGCATATATAACAGGTACAAAGACATATGGAAGTTCACCATCCCAAGGTAATTACTCAAACCTTCATGCAACCTTTCCACTATAACAGTTCCCCAGTCAATGAATCGATTCTTATCTAGAGTGACCTGGATGAAGAAATACATCCAGTCCTCCCAATGAAAGGAGTGGGAATTACCCTTTACTCGGCTCAACAACACTACCAAGTCCCGGATTGCAGGAATTAAATGTTCACGGGTTAAAGGCCTCGGCAGCCTTGAACCCCCTTTCTGGAATTTCAGAAGCCAATTCCGCACAATAACAGTTCTGTAATACTATTTTTTCTCGGACAAAATTCCATAGGATTTTCCAATCGTCCAATCTTCATAGGGTTCCCGGTGTGGGATACCCATAGCTGCCATTACTTTCTGTCTATCTATGGATAACAAAACCTCACCATTGTTCTTCCTTATGAATCTATTACCCTTGTCATAGTGATTCATACATTCTAAAACTAATTCAGGGCAAGGGGCAGCTGTAGGAAATGTGGCCGCTTCTAATAACCCACTCTGTGCAATATCTCTCCTCATAGGATCTGTGTCTAGATTCCGAACTCTTTCTAGAAAATCGTCTAAATCCAGTTGGGTTAATGTTGTATCACCTAACTCCGGTAAGGTGCTTACAAGGGAAGACGAGCTCACTAATTTGGGCAAAATAGGTCTCATAGCTCGTGATTTTCTCAAATCGACCCAGGTAAGGAAGGAAAGTGAAAACGGAAACAAACAACTAACAGAATATCCAGATCTTTAAAACAAACTACAACAATTTAGAAAGTTGTCGAACATACCTTCCTCTATCCTCTGCAAACCCCTATCGCAGTCTATTTCTCCCGCTCCAAAAACTCCTTCTCAAAACCTTCTCAAGCAAATAATAATATCGACGTGACATCTAATCAGTTTTAAAGCCGAGAAAATCCTACCCATCATTATCACAAACTCTCCCTTACTCTTCGTTCGTGTGGCCTTACTCTGAAATGATTGTATCGGAACATGCCTTAAATGCTAGATCACTTCACTTCTGACACTACGGATCCTCACACATACTTGCTATAAATGACTGATTTCAAATCATTAGAGAAAGAATATTCCCTCTCTTTTGTGGCCGTTAATCATCTCTTGAAATGTGCGTCGTCACCTCGCGCCAAGTCACATGTCTTCCGAGAAACCAATACATGAATTCTTAACATTGCAAAACAATCATAACACGGAATTAACATGACAAATCGTGAACTTTGAACTTTGAACCAAAAAAAAGGTTCAAGTTCAAGGTTCAAAGGATGTAAAATGCCAACAAGGACTCGCGAAAACTTAAAACCGCGCGAAAGGGAAAAACATTCAAAACAACGCTCGTTGAACTTTGAACCTTGAACCAAAAAGGTTCAAGTTCAAGGTTCAAGTTCAATGCAGTGAAACTTAACAATGGCCGAGTTATACAGGGAAAATTAAGCAAATGACTTGACCCACGGATTAGAAGGACATTACTCCGACTAAGGACATACATGAAATGGAAATTTTATATGGGCCTAACACATTGAAAGATCATTTGAGGTAGGGGATTTAGTCTTCCTACGGTTGCAACCTTACAAGCAATCTTCATTGAAATCTAGTGGGGCAGAGAAGTTGAAGCCACGGTTCTACGGACCCTACCCAATATCAAGGAAGGTAGGGGAGGTAGCATATGAACTTGAGCTTCATCCAGGCAGCCGCATCCACAATGTGTTCCATGTGTCTAGATTTAGAAAAGCATTAGGGCAGCAGATATCCCCATGCAAGGAGTTACCTCCGTTAGATGATGAGGGAAAATTAACACTGGATCCAGAAGCCCTTTTAGAAGTAAGAGAAAGGAGAATAAAGAATAAAAACATTGTAGAATACTTGATCTTATGGAAAGGGTTGCCAAAGGAGGATGCAACCTAGGAGGGTGAAGAGATCTTCAACCACCCAAATCTCCACATCGCTTGAGGACAAGCAATGTAAGAGGGGAGGACTGTCATATTCCCATGTAGACAACAGAAATTATTAGAAACATAAACTATACATGTACATAAATATATATTTTCTTCCAATGCATAAATTATTTTACCGCTTAAATGCGTTTTATCTTAACTAGTGTGAATGATGAAAGGACGCGTCCATTCCCAAGTCACCTCCAGAATAGACGCCATGTTTCAAAGGGAATCGCGTGGTTTCAAGAGGTATAAACCCCGCACCCCAAGGGAAACACGGGACAAGGAGGTGACAAGGAGAGAAGGGCAAGGAGAAGCGTCTAACAGGTAACTCTGTTACTCAGCAATAATATTTATTTCAATTTCATATTTTTCGATGCCTAGATAGCCATGAGGATTACCCAGTGAGCGCATCGAACAAAGGACGATGTGGAGGGCTAGTTGTTGGTTCTTCCCAGCGATGAAGAACCAACGCCTAGTAAGCGTCCCTACCCATCGCCAGCAGTCTGGTACATTCTGTTGTGACCATTTCACACATCGCCCCATTAGAATGGGGACCCCCTTTTTTTTGCTTTGGTTTCGCTTGTTCTTCTCTCTGCTTTTAGGGTTTTGAGTGAGTGAGTGGTTTGTCTGGGCTAGGGCTAGGCCTTAGGAGTTTCTTTTGATGTTATCCAAGCTGAGTCCACTCAAATTTTGAAAGTTGTTAAGCGTCCTCCCGAGGATTGAGATTGTTGAAATAAGGTAAGTCTTCCAGGGGAGTTAAATAGGTCTCAGGTTAGGTCTAATTAGGGTTTTTTAGGGTTAAATCCAAATTTTTGACTAAGTGTTAGCATTTTGAAGGTGAAATTGTGTGTTCTTGCCTAGATGAGTTTTGATCAATTTTTTGAAGCAAGATGATGCCTGAAACACAAAATCCGCTCCTGACCCTCTCTGAAGGTCCAGGGCGAAATTCATCCTAAGTACAATTTCTTGTTTTTGATAGGCTTGCTAACTAGTTCCTGGCCTTGACAATGACCTAACTCTGCCTTGTGAAGTGATTGGAGACTTAAATTTTGAATAGTTTAGCCAGAAAGGGTAAAATCGCTCCTGACCCTTGCTAAGGGTCTAGGGCGAAAATGTTATTTAAGGCATATTTGTCACTGACTTTTCTAATTTGTTTTGTGCAGGGTCTCCAGGAGGGATGATTGGATGTGGTTTGATGCTTTTGAAGATTTGAAGGCATAAAAAATGATGAATTTTGAAGGTTAAGGGAAAAATCGCTCCTGTCCCTTGCTGAGGGCCCAGGGCGAAATTTTGATTTCCCTCATCTGGCAGTGAAAAAGGACCAAGTGTTGAGCATGAATAGAAAATGAATGACTTTCTCCACCCGCCTGAAAGAGTTTTAACTTGAAATGATGAAGGATCTTGTTGGAATCATCAAAATCGCTCCTGACCCTCTCTGAAGGTCCAAGGCGAAAAAACTTATTTGAGTCATTCCTGACCTTGTTTGGTCAAATTGAGACATCAAAGGCATGGTGAAGGATAGTATGAGCATAATGAGGTATCCAGATTTGATCAAAGATGATGAATTGAAGGTGTTTTGCCCAAAAGGTGAAAAATCGCTCCTGACCCTCACTGAAGGTCCAAAGCGATTTTCTTTATATGTACCATCTTGTGACCTTTTTGGACATGAGAATTTATTCATAGCATGAAACAAGATAACATCTTCCTTAGCCAAGGAATTTCGAGATGAAAAGTGAAACAATTTGATCATGATGGCAAAGGGCGCTCCTGACCCTCACTAAAGGTCCGGAGCTTGATTTTCAAACTTGCACTGTTCTTGCGAGATCGAAGTGATTTTATGATTGGAAGAGATCAAGGAAAGCATGTTCTGTCCGTTGAGTATAATTGGAGTGGTCAACAAAGGAGGAAATCAACCCAAAAAACAAAAGGCGCTCCTGACCCTTACTGAAGGCCCATGGCGATTTTTCAAGATTCTCCTCTTTGTTTGAAATTTTGAGCAAAACCTGACTTGGATAGGAGGGAGAGATGATGTTTTATACCTTAGAAGCAATTGGGAGTCTAAAGAACAAGGAAATATACCAAGAAGCAAAAAAGCGCTCCTGACCCTCACTGGAGGTCCAGAGCTAGATTCTAAAAGTGCAATTTTCTTGCAAGGACAAAACAAGTTTTGTGATTGAAATGAATGGAAGAAGGTGTGTTTTGCCCGTTGGAGATAATTTGGGGGGCTAACAAAAGGTGGATAAGCTTGAAATTGCAAAATCGCTCCTGACCCTCTTTGAGAGACCAGGGTGAAAAACCTAATATCCAACCTTTTTCTTCAAAATTGGGCGAAGCTAAGCCTAGGCACAAGTTTGAAGCGATGTTTGAAATGCCTTGAAGTGGAATTGAGATGCTAGGAGTGCAAATTTTGATGACAATGGGGAAAATCGCTCTTGACCCTCTCCAAGGGTCCAGGGCGAAATTTCCAAGTATGCCCATTTACCTTACATTTCGAGATGATATTTTTGTTTCCAAGACTCAAAAGGGAGTGAAGTATGATGTTCTACGCCTTGAGGGTAATTTGAAGTTGAAGTGATTAAGAATTTGTGCAAAAAGACTCAAGATCGCTCCTGACCCTCACTGAAGGCCCAGGGCGAAATTTACAAAATCAACAACTTCCCCTTCAAGATTGTGCTAAGGCAAGGTTGTGCTAAGGTGGAAGAGTCCTCCAAAACATGATGAACAAGGATTTGCCTCCAAAGCTTGATGATCCTAGCCTAAATTGCAAAAGTCGCTCCTGACTCTCACTGGAGGCCCAGAGCGAAAATCTTTGGCGCACCTATTTTGCCTTGCAAAGCAAATTAAACATGTGTGGAATGGATCAAGGAGATCATCGCTTACCCCACAAGGAGAATTGGCAATTAAAAGATGAAGGATTAAGAGCAAAATTGAAGAAATCGCTCCTGACCCTCTCTAAGGGTCCAGGGCGAAAAAATCCTAATGGCACTTTCCTCCTAGAGATCAAGTGAAATCAAACTCAAAACTCCAATTAAAATGCCATTTAAATGCCTAGATGAAGTTTTGGGCAAGAAAAATGAGGAATGCAAGGCCTAAATTGAAAGTTCACTCCTGACCCTTGCCAAGGGTCCAGGGCGAAGTTAGTAGCATTCTTTATTTTTACCATATTTGAGCGTTAATATCTTCCAAATTGCATTAGATGCCAAAATTGCTAACCTCGAAGTATTTGAAAAAATTAAATTAAATTGGCATTTAATAAAAGACATATTGGCATTTAATAAATTAATTTTGAGCCTTAAAAAATCGAATTTTTATTGTAAAGGCATTTAAAATTAATTTTTTATTAAATTAAAATTAAATATGGAGCGCTTGAGGTCTTATTTTTATTTATTTTGCCAAGTCGGCCTCTCCTTTTTGCAATTTTATTTATTTTTTAGGCCTATTTTGACAAGTCGGCCTAGGGGGAGCAAGGTGGTGAGCGCTCTATATATTGGAGGTGTTTTTTCATCATTCAAATCAGTCACTCATTGCTTCAATTGCGAATTTGGAGAGCAAGAAGGAAGTGCGAAATCTGGTCTATTTGGAGCGAATTTATTTCAAGTGTTGGAGGCTAGAAGGAGGTGGAATTGATTCTTGTGAAGGCTAAAGGAGGCGCATTTTATTCAAGGAGAGCTTTGATCTACATTTTGCCTAGCAAAATTCACCTATTTTTGCATCATTTCTTAGAGTTAGTACTCAAGAGAAGGTATGGCGAAATCACCTTAACACCATTGTTGAAGATTTGAATTTTGAACTTTGGTTTTGAAAATTTCAAGTATTGCATAGTTAATTAGGAAATGATAACTCAAGATTTATCATGAAGTTTCCTAATTAGAATCTTAAATCTTCCAATCTACCCTATATTTCTATGCTTCAAGATATATTACTAATTATGAAATGTTGTGTAGGTGTCAAGATGGCGACTCCAAACGCAGGAGCATCTACTAGTCGTCCAGCTCTCATGAAGGAAGATCAGAGGAACGAAGAATTGGAGACTAGGATCGTGTCCAAATGGAGCAATATCGGAGATACCAACTTGGGAAACTTTAGTGTGAAGAAGTTTCGAGAGGTCCCCTACATTGGCAAGCCATCACCTATCGCAAAGAAGATAATTGAAAGTGGCACCATCAAGGCGCCCGGTTTACCTCCAGCAGTCCAGTGTCATGAGCTAATGATCGAGTGTGCCCGCCATTATGACTCAAAATCGAGATCGATCATATCCAAGGAAGGAAACACTTTGGCTTACCTTTCAGAGGAGGCTATAAGTGAAGCTTTCCATCTTCCAGAGCATAAAGATATGATTTACAAAAGTTTAGAAGGAGCCAAGTCAATGTATGAGGATGATCCCGACACTTGCCCGAATCTCATCAATAAGAATTGGTTACTCAAAAGTCGTCCTCGCCTAAGCAAGATTCCCAACACACCACATAGGATCGACTTCCAGGAGGAATACAGAGATTTGATAACTTTGCTCAATTGAGTTACAGGGGCTCCTCATGCCTTCTATTTCGAAAAGTGGATGTTCTACTTCATCCAAGTGATAGTCCAAGGAAAAGGAACGATTCACTGGGCTAGAATTATTAGCCATTGTCTAGATGTGCAGTTGAGAAGGCTAAGACCTGCTAAATCATTCCATATGAGCTCATATGTCATATATGCCCTGATCCGGAGTTTCGAATATGCTGGGCTACCTCACAGAGGAGTGATCGGAAGAGGACCCGGAGAGGTGAGAGTTTGTGAATAGGAAGTTGACACGATCAAGGGTTTGTACCAAGAACTAAATGGCGCTCTTGTCCTTCACTCAAGGACCAAGGCGATTTTCATAGAATCAATCATTCCCTTTCAAAACCACGTCAAGGCGAGATGATGCAAAGTCAAAAATGTCTTTAGGAAGATAATGAACGAAGAATTAACCTCAAAATCGACAATTTTAAGTTCAAAAGCAAAAAATCGCTCCTGTCCTTCACTGAAGGACCAGGGCGAATATCCTTGGAAGAGCTCATTTGGTATTGGAGAAACGAGTTAGGCATGCATAGAACAAACGAGGAAGATCATTGATTGCCCTGCAACATGAATTGGCGATCTAGAAGATAAAGATCAAGGACAAGAGTAGAAAATCGCTCTTGTCCCTCTCCAAGGGACCAAGGCGAAAATGTTCCAAGGTTCGCCCCTTCCAAAGATCACATGAATCGAACTTAAAGTTCCAACGAAAAGGCCATTTTAAACATCAAGGATGAAGTTTCAAACGTAAAAAATGAAGGATGGAGGACCAAAATGCATGGGCGCTCCTGTCCCTCTTCCACGGACCAGAGCGATGTTGTTGATGTCCCAAATATCTCCCATACTTAGATGCCAAATTTTTTGAATCACATTAAATGCTAAATCCGCTAAAACTTTGGAATATTTTTTAATTAAAATGGGCATTTAATGAGTTCGCATAAGGCATTTAAAAATTAATTTAGCCTTTTGAAAAATCGAAATTTTAATTGCAAAGGCATTTAAATTAATTATTATTAAAATTAAATGAAAAAAGTGCGCTTGGGGTATTATTTGAATATTTTAATAAGAGTCGGCCTCCTCTTTATTTAATTTTTATTTATTTTTAGGCTTATTTTCCAAGTCGGCCTATGGGAATTGCAATGCATGAGCGCCTATATAAGAAAGGTATTTTGAAACATTTTGATCCATCATTCAATCATTGTTTAAATGCGATTTGGAGAAACAATAGAAGGAGCGAAATCTCATCCAAGGAGAAGTGCGAATTTTGATCCAAGAAGGAGTGCGAACTTTGTTGGAGGTTAGAGGTGGAGCGAGTTTCCCTCAAGGCATTGGAGACCCAAAGGGTGGTGAAGTTGATGAAGGAGGCGCCTTTGCTAGAAGACTTCGATCTTCATTTTGCCTAGCGAATCTCTTGATTTTTGCATCGTTTTTTAGAGCTAGTTCTCAAAGAGAGGTATGGCAAGATCTCCCTTGTTTAAATTTTGAAATTTTGAATTTCCAATTGCATAATCGTATTTGGGAAATGATAATTCAAAGATTTATCATGAAGTTTCCTAAATTTAAAGCTTAAATCCAATCTATATTTCTACGTTCCAAGGTATATTGCTCATTATGAAATGTTGTGTAGGTGTCAAGATGGCGACCCCAAAGGCAGGAGCATCCACCAGTCGTCCAGCCCTCATGAAGGAAGATCAAAGGAATGAAGAAATGGAGACCAAGATCGTGTCAAAATGGAGCAACATTGGAGATACCAACTTGGGAAACTTCAGTGTGAAGAAGTTTCGAGAGGTCCCTTACATTGGAAAGCCATCACTTGTCGCAAGGAGAATAATTGAAAGTGGCATTATCAAGGTGGTCGGCTTCCCTCCAGCAATCCAGTGCCATGAGTTGATGATCGAGTGTGCTCGCCATTATGACCCACAGTCAAGATCGATCGTGTCCAAGGAAGGAAACACTTTGGCTTATCTTTCAGATGAGGCTATCAGTGAAGCTCTCCATCTGCCAGAACATAAAGTTATGATTTACAAAAGCTTGGAAGGAGCTAGATCCATGTACGAAGATGATCCAGACACTTGCTTGAGCATCATCAACAAGAATTGGTTACTCAAAAGTCGTCCTCGCCTGAGCAAGATTCCCAACACACCACATAGGATCGACTTCCAGGAGGAGTACAGAGATTTGATAACCTTACTCAATCGAGTTACAGGGGCTCCTCAAGCCTTCTATTTTGAGAAGTGGATGTTCTTCTTCATCCAAGTGATAGTTCAACGGGCTAGAATTATTAGCCATTGCTTGGACGTGCAGTTGAGAAGACTGAAGGCTACCAAGTCATTCCACATGAGCTCATACATCATATATGCCTTGATCAGGAGTTTTGAGTACGCAGGACTACCTCACAAAGGAGCAATTGGAAGAGGACCTGGAGAAGTCAGAGTTTGTGACTCTTATGTTCATTTGCATCATCCACCTGGGAGTAATTACAAGCTAGTCAATGATACCTTCACAATGAACATCACCAGGACACTGCAAGGCGGGATTCATAATCGGCTATCTCAGGAGGCACAAGAACTTGTAAAGAGGTATGGTGCTTGGTTTATCCAATTCCAGAAGTTTACATATATTAGAGTTCATGGGTGTCCTTCACCTCCATATATGTTGCCAAGATATCCGACAGACAGGATAGTACTACTTGAGGTGACTAGGCAGTTGGCAGCTTATGCGAAGGCATTCAGACACAGGCATGGAAATGGGATTCCTGTACCTATCATACTAGGAAATTCAGTTGAGGTATGTCCTAATGCTCCAGCTTTAGATGATGCAGAAAGAGAGTTGGCCTTATATTCATTTTCATTATTTTCATTGAGGGAGAATTTTGATCCTTATGGGTATATAGAAGAGATAGTTGGTAGAAAATACAAGCATGAATGTCAGGTAGAAGACTTTTGGATGAATCTCTCAGATGATTTAGAAGTGAAAAGAAAAATGCATTCCAAATTGCCTTTAGATTTTATCAGGAAATGCAAAGTTTATAGGGTGGCCGATCAAGCTCAGGACAGTGGCAGGCATCTCCAATCCTCTTATGATAGAGAGGACAAGGTAGTAAAGATAGATTGGAATGAACCTGAGGTTGTGGACTTAAAGGCTTTGATGGCCCCAGTTTTGTCCTGTACTCGCAGATGGGTTGATGTGCAACATCAAAAGTTGAGAGAGCAAAACATACCTATGACTTTTACTTTGGAGGAAAGGTCGCCAGAGGGAGGAGCAAGCGCGAGTGAAGGTCATCCTCATCCTAGAAGCACAAGCGAAGGCAATCCTCACCCCAGAAGCGTAAGTGAAGGCAATCCTCATCCTAGAGGTGCGAAGAGGAAGGAAAGACCTGAGAAAAGAGAATCTTCCAAGAAGAAGCAAGAAGCCAATCGGGATCGCTCATCCGGCACATCTTCTCGACAAGAGAAGAGGACACTTGAAGTGGAGGAATCTATGGAATCAATGGTTCAGAATGATAAACATGAAGAAAGACAGGCATCTCAACGTTCATCAAGTCAATCTCCCCAGGTCAATGAGCTACATGAAGACAAGAATGACGATGAAGCAACATCTCCTCTCCGGAAAGAAGAGCCACTACCTAAAGAAATACAAGTTAGAGAGACAAGGTCCGCCATTCCAGATTGGTTGAAGGAGAGACTAACAAGGGTGATTGTGATCGAAGACGAAGATAATGTGATTGATTTAGATAGCCTTGTCGGAAATTCTCAGGGAGTAACAGAAAAGAAGAAGGCCACCAAAATGTCCAAGATGATCAGAGATGAGACAGGGTCCAAGAAGTTGCAGATAGCTACACCGGCAATGGACAAGTACGAGGGTGAAATCCTTGCAGAAGAATATGATGTAGAAACCATTGAGCTTGGTCCACTCACCACTGAGCAGGCATTGGATGAGGCAACTGATTCATTTGAGGCACTTAAAGACAAGCTTAGAGGAGAAATGGAAAAGAATAGAAAACTTGAGAAAGAGGTCGGTGCTTGGAGAGGCTACTTTAGCCACCTCAGTCAACCTTTGGGACGTCAGGATCCAGCAGTATCTCCTGTGCAAGCACTTCCCCTTGAATCAGTTGGCGAGGCAGAGAGAGTTAAGAGCTTGGTCCAGCTTATGAGCTCTTGGATTGACAAATCCCATACAGTTGCCGTTGAGTTTGCAACAAGAATGATGCAAACCATTCATCGGGCTATCCAGGTCCTTGAGATCATCCACAACCTAATGATAACAGTAGCCGCCTTTGCTCATACTAAAGATGTTATCATTCCTGTTCTTCAAGTAATCAGGCAAACACCAAGGAAGACCTTAGCTCAAGAAAAGATAATGGATGGAGGAGCTCATAATTTACTCCAGTGGTCTACTTTACTCCAGATGAAGGAAGCTCTTTTTGAGGACACTAGCGCCAAATGCAATCAAGTGGAGGAGGTCATCCATCCCATCCAGGACAAGGTGTTTGGAGTTTTATGTACTATTCTTGGCAGAAGGATCGAAGTTGAGACAAATGTGGATCTTCTAGAGTTGGAAGAAAGGGTCAAGGTCATCTTTTGCAAAGATGAGAATGTTATTTCAAATGAGCAAAGAGATCAAATGTTTGCTACTATACTCCTGATTGAGAAAATCAAGGAACTCGAACTTGAATGGGACGCAGCTCTTCTCGAGGCCTTTGATCAGATTACTCACTTGGAGGAACGAATGAGGAATCTTCCCGAGATTCCTATTGCTGAGATTGAGGGAATCGTGTCCAGATTCATTGCATATGCTAAAAAGGAGCATTGGAAAGGGAATAAGGTTCTAGAAGAGAGGTTGTTATAGATGACGTGGCACCTTAATTATCATTGGTCTATGTTTCCTAGATTTTTGTGCCAAATTAAATATTTGGCTGTGCATTTAATATTGTTAAATAAAAAGGGAACTTTTGTAATAAAACCCTAATTAGGGTTTAGGTGTCAGAATCTCAGCCATTGATCTTCTTTTGATCTGGGCCGTTCATTGTAATTGAGGATGCTATATATACCCTCATTCATTTTCATTTTGTAATTAGAAATAGTGAGCAATAAGAAATAGTTAGAAGATTAGAGCTTTTGGAGAGAAGAAAGTTATTTTGTAGCAAGATTGAGTTTTGAAGAAAGAATTTCAAGCAATTGTTGTCTATTTTGGCTTTGAGATCAATAAAATATTGAAGTTATGGTGTTTTATTGCAATTCTTGTGGCTATCTTCATGGTTGTTTGTTTTCTTGAATCATTCTCAGTCGAAGTAGTATTTAAGTTTGAAGGACTAAGTGTTGGGCTTGATTTTGGTGAGATTCACGTTCCAAACCACTAGCTTCTTACTGATTGTAGGAACGCCTTGTGTGGTCAACTGGAGAGACTTGAATTGTTTAAACCTTCAATCGTCATTGAGCTTTGGATATGTGCCTTTGTGGTAGTGTCAATGATCCTTGATGAATTGAAAAATCATTTGTTACCTTAGAAGATCGCATCAATTTCAGTTGGGTTGTTATTTCATGGCAATATTGAAATTGGTAGAATCTTGCCAAGTCTAGCCTACATTGGGTCATTCTTAGGATTAGATTAGAATTTATCCCTTGCAAACTCTACCCTTTGATCTTTTTGAGAACTTGTTAGTTTAGAGAAATCTTGTTCCTACAGCTTGGAGGACGTAAGGCCCCTTGATGAAACAGCATTCACAACGACCACTGGTGCTTATCCACACGTAGAGACCCTACATAAAAGAACATTGGAGTCACCCTGATTGATCCTTTCTTGCGACATCTTCAGCAATCAGAGACGTTATTCAAGAGAGGATAAGGTACCCTTGGGTATTTTATTCTGTGTATGATTGTGTACAAAATACACGTCAACAGGTCCCTAAATATTCCTTATATTTTTATGTATTCATGTATTCAAAATTCTATAGCTAGCTTGCCTACCTAAATTTGCATAATAACTATATTTTGATGCTTCACAGATGCCGCTACCAAAGCAATGACAATGTAACTTGCAAATAAAGACCCAACGTGTCAGAAGGTCACAAGTGGTGATCAACCATTCTTTAAACATTCAAAATCCTATAGACCCAGCAATTTTAAAACAAATAAGGTATAAAGAATTTGAGCAATGGTCAATGAGTAGCAAATTAAAAAAGGAAAAGAGAATGATTTCTAATTGGCAAAACTTATATAAACTTTCTTTCTCCAAATACTCATAATCTCAAAAAACGGATATTTTTACTTACCCAAATGAAAAATTGAGTTTCCATATTTGATTGATATGAATCTAAAATAATCTCTCCACATCAGTTCAAACAAAATCCTGCATTGAAAAATTCAAAACAGCAAATGTGAGAACCAAGCACTTGTGTCTGAAATTTGTCCATTCTTGAAAATGCAACTTTAAAAAAAAATTCCATTTATTCAAGTTGATCCTTCTTTTAGGTCCACATAAAGAAAAATTTAAGTAGATAGTGATATTCACATGTTGCATTGTAAAAATAGATATTTCAAGAGTATTAGAAATTCATCATATTTTCTTAGCTTTAGTCCTCACCACTGTAATAAAAATCACAAGATGAAAATTCAAGAAGAGTTTATATCTTAGAGTTCAAATGGAACAACTACATCTCAAACTGAAAAAGTAGGGGAGTGAAAACACTATCTAACCAATAAGTTGAAGCATTTGCAACTCTTTCCCTCTCATAACGCTTAACCTGTTGAAGTCAGGCGACCTCACAAAATAAGGAACATGAAGCATCTTGAGTATTTAAATAATTAAAAAAAAACATCGATATTCAAGGATCCATACATGGTTCATAACTTCATATATTACCTCTTCATTGATATAACGTGGTGATATGCTTCCATATGCAAGCCATGGTGAGAACTTTGTTGAGTAGTTTGGACCTAACATTCCATTTCTTGTATCCTTATACAAACGCAACATGTCCTAAAACACAAGAAAATTGAGATTACTCGATTATTCCTGCAACTTCATTTTGTTTAATATGGAAATGAACAAGGAGTGGTTGTTACTCTAAACACTATGTGCCTATCAGATTCAGTGTGTGGATTAAACAAACAGTACATAGACACAGTCATTGAAAATAATTATTGGTTTTTCGAATTGCTGGCATGAAAAGGGATGATCTTGTTAAAATTAGTAAGACTTATCCTATCATTTCCCATTTATTTATAGATAATTAAGGTATACCTTTAGGTTATGTATATCTTATCTAGGTCTATATACCTCATGATGTACCTTTTGGCCTATCCCTATGTCATATGTGTGAATTTTCAATGGCACTCAAATAGAAGCAATAAGCCTCACCATTTCAAAACAAGGCAAGGTTGAGGGGCAGAGCCCCCACCAAAATAAGGCCTCCAAAACCTCACAAACTATAATGTCCCTGTTTGCCTCACTGAGTAAACAAAAGGAATACAGAAGTAGTGCAGAAATAAACAATGCAACAACAGCATGAATATGAGAATAAGCTTTCCATTAATAACTCAGAGTGTATACAATGTTCATAGTATTATCTGTCGTAAACAACACACCCTCCAATACCCACAGGTGGTACAATATATAACAGCCGAAGGGGTGTGACACAACCGTCGCGACTCCAACTACCTATCCGTCGGCTAACTAACTACTAACAAATAACATTACTACCAAAACATAAGATATACATATTTCCCGACAACATCATCCCCCCCAAAAAAAGAAGTCGACCTACCCGTCGGCTAACTAACTACTAACAAATAACATTACTACCAAAACATAAGATATACATATTTCCTGACAACAGTCCCCTACAAGAAGCTTACTCAGTTTGCCCTAAATTGCCCTAATTAGGGTCAAGAGGATGCTAGGAAATGTGTATTATTGAATTAGAACTTTAATCTTGAACCTGCAACCAGATTAGTAACACAAATAAACATAATGTTCAACAATGTACACATAGAACTTTCATTCTTATGGTATGCAATAAATTCCTTTGGAGCTCCATCCAATCAACCCATTTCTATTGTAAAGTATCGTGAGAGATCATACAAGGCGCCTTTGAGCCTATCCAACAGGTTCAAGGGTATGGAAGTACCACCATTACGTTACCTCTTGTTTAACTCTTTAAAGTTCGGGGGGTACGAAAGCACATCCATCAATCAACCCCTACTTAACCTAGAATGGACCTTTTGGCTGCTTGCCCTCCTTATATGTACCATATCATCCCCTCTGCAACAGTGTCTGATTGTAATGTCCCCATTTTTGGAGAAGAATTGATTAATTAATTTAATTAGTTAAGTTGTCCAAATAATTATTATTTTTCATGGATAGCTAAATTAATTATTTTAATTAATAATATTAAGTTAATTATTTATAAAGTTGTCAAATAAATTAAAATTAAAAGATGACTTTATATTTAATTAATTTAATAAGGTGACTAATTAAATATTATTTCATAAAGTCACTTCTAGAAGCTTTTGGATGTTGGAGTTAAAAAGTATTTAAGGAGATCAAGATGAAGCTTCAAGGCAGCTTGGATTTGGAATTTGATTTTGATTGGGTTTTGTAGAACCGAGAGGTGTCTGCAAACTTTGGTCTTTGGGAACGAAAACTCCCATAGATTGCATAACTGAGGAGGTGAGAGATCTTCCAAGGGGTTGCTATTGTGAGAGGGAGACATCTCAATCTTCCTAAGTGTGCTTATCGAGTTTTGTTGTTTGCAATGGTGGATGAATTGTTGAATTTTCAGATTGGCAGATTTAGTATTCATTGCATATCGATTTTGATTGGAGAGGGTAGCCGATCTTATTGGAAGAGCATTGAGGTAAATTGTGATTTCACTGTTCTTATCTCAGGTCTGCAACAAAATCGAACTCTCAACCCATACCCACAATTTTGTTCATTCTTCATCTTTGAGACATCAAACACCAAATTAGAGAATAGCGATATTTTTGGAGGCCTGTTGTGACCATTTCACACATCGCCCCATTAGAATGGGGACCCCCTCTTTCTTGCTTTTGTTTTTGCTTTCTCTCTGCTTGTTCTTCTCTCTGTGTTTAGGGTTTTGAGTGAGTGAGTGGTGATCCCGGGTTAGGGCTAAACCTTAGAGGTTCCTTTTTGGCATCATTCAAGCTGAGTCCAGTCAAATTTTGAAAAATTGTTAAGTGTCTTCCTGAAGAATTGAGATTGTTGAAATAAGGTAAGCCTTTCAGAGGAGTCAAAAAGGTCTTAGGCTAGGTCTAATTAGGGTTTTTAGGGTAAAGTCCAATTTTGACTAAGTGTTAGCATTTTTGAAGGAGAAATTGTGTGTTCTTGCCTGGGGAAGTTTTGATCAATGATGCCTGAAATGCCAAATTCGCTCCTGACCCTAGCTGAAGGTCCAGGGCGAACTTTATCCTAAGTGCAATTTCTTGTTTTTGATGGTCTTGCTAACCGGTTCCTAGCCTTGAAAGTGACCTAATTTTGCCTAGTGAAGTGGTTTGGGACTTAAATGTTGAGCAGTTTTCGCTCCTGACCCTTACTGAGGGTCCAGGGTGAAAATGTTGTTTAGGCATATTTGTCACTAACTTTTCTAAATTGTTTTTGTGCAGGGTCTCCCGGAAGGATGATTGGACATCACTTAAGGCAATTGAAGTTTTGAAGACAAGAAAAGTGATGAATTTTGGAGACTAAAGGGAAAATCGCTCTCGACCCTTGCTGAGGGTCCAGGGCGAAATTTTGATTTCCCTCATTTTGCAGTGAAAAGAGACCAAGCTTTGAGCATGAATGGGAAATGAATGACTTTCTCCACCCCCCTGAAAGAGTTTTGACTTGAAATGATGAAGGATCTTGTTGAAATCATCAAAATCGCTCCTGACCCTTGCTGTGGGTCCAGGGCGAAAAACCTTATGGAGGTCATTTCTAGCCTTATTTGATCGATTTGAGATGTCAAAGGCATGGTGGAGGATAAAATGAGCATAATAAAGTATCTAGACTTGATTGAAGATGATGAGATGAAGGAGTTTTGCCCAAGAAAGGTAAAATCGCTCCTGACCCTCTCTGAGGGTCCAGAGCAAAATTCTTTGCAAACATATTTTTTGACTTTTCTTGGACATGGAAACCTATTCATAGCGTGAAACAAGATGACATCTTCCTTGGCAAATAGGTTTTAAGATGAAAAGTGGAGTATCTTGGTCACAATTGCAAAAATTGCTCCTGACCTTCTCTGAAGGCCCAGAGCGAAATTTTCAAAAGCACATTTTTCTTGCAAAGTTAAAATGTTTTTATGATTGGAATGGATGAAGGAAAGCATGTCTT
The DNA here is from genome assembly GCF_030272615.1 of Cryptomeria japonica. NCBI lineage: Eukaryota > Viridiplantae > Streptophyta > Pinopsida > Cupressales > Cupressaceae > Cryptomeria > Cryptomeria japonica. The sequence goes on along the minus strand of NC_081406.1, from coordinate 40,912,303 downwards.
ACCCATTGAATATAACTTGGACGATCAACAAGGAAGCAATTAAGCCAAAATTGGAAAATCGCTCCTGACCCTCAGAGAGGGCCCAGGGCGAAAACCTAATATTGAACCTTTCTCTCCAAGTTTGAGCGAAGCCAAGTCTAGACATGAGCGTGAAATGGTGTTTAAATTGCCTTGAAGTGAAAAGGGATCGTGGAGAGTCTGGATTTTGAAGGCAATTACAAAAATCGCTCCTGACCCTTGCTGAGGGTCCAGAGCGAATTTCCAGGATTCTCTCCTCTATTTGAAGAATTAAGGCAAAATCTTGCTTGGATAGGAAGAGGATGTGATGTTTTATGCCTTAGAGGCGATTTGGAGTCCAAAGAATGAAGAAATATGCCTAGAACCAAAAAGTCGCTCCTGACCCTTGCTAAGGGTCCAGGGCGAAAATCACAGAAACTGCATGTTTTCTTCAAAATTATGCTAAGGCAAGGTTAGGCTAAGGCGAAGAGACCTCCAAAAGCATGATGAATGATGTTTTTCCTTTGAAACCTGATGATCTTGGGCTAAAAATGAAAAATCGCTCCTGAACCTCAGAGAGGGTCCAGGGCGAAAATGTTGAAAACTCTCATTTTACCTTGCAACAATGAAGCAAATTTGGATGGAGTGGTTAAAGCAAGGTCATTACCTAATGATGAACAAAGATTCAAGAAAAAATGATGATGGATTAAGCCCAATTTGCAAAAATCACTCTTCACCCTCAGAGAGGGTCTAGGGCGAAATCTCCTCTAATGACATCATTTCCTTCAAAATTATTGATGAATTAACTCTATAGTGCAAGGAAATGGATTTTGGGAGTGGCCTAGAGGGTTCAACAATCAAGCTGAGGTGGATTCCAGCTAGAAAATGAAAAATCGCTCCTGACCCTTGCTGAGGGTCCAGGGCGAAATCCACATTTCCACCTATTTTCCTCATGAAAAATGTCAAAATTTGAAGTGCAACGCCTTAATTGGATATCAATTTACCCTCCAGGAGATTTTCAAGTCAAGATGCGAAGTATTCAAGGCTAAAATTAGAAAATCGCTCCTGACCCTCAGAGAGGGTCCAAGGCGAAATCATCATGGAAGAGCACTTATTTGCCCTTGAGCACTTTTGCAATATTGTGGGAATGCAAGTTAATATCAGCAAGATGAAAATCATGGTTTTCTCAAGTAGAAGGAAACAAGAGCAACATAAGTTTTACTTTGAAGGTAGCATTCTTGAAGAAGTTGCAGATTACAAATACCTTGGAATTGATTTCAACAAGAGTCTCAGTTGGGAAGGTTGCAGGAAGAAGAGAACTCTAGGCGGCTGGAGGGCACTCTATGCACTTCAAAATAGATGCAGAGAGGCTAAGCTTTGGGATTGGAAAACCATCCAAACACTTTTTAGGCTTTTGGTGTTGCCGGTTATTCTATATGGTTGTGAAGTTTGGGCCAGCAGTACCTTAGATTCTCAATGGAAGCAAATTGAGAGAATTCAAAAACGTTTGATCACAAGCAAGTTCAAAATTAAAAGCACGGTCCCATATGATATCATGTTAAGTGAAACGGGTGCTGCCCCTATTGAGGCAACTGCTATGGTGCGTCTCATTAGCTATTTAAAAAGAACCAAGCAAATGGGAGAAGATAGATGGCCTAAGGTTGTTGTCAACGACACTTTGTGCAAAAGGAAGAAGACGTGGATGAAACAAAACATCAAATGGTTGAAAAAATGGGATAGTTATTTGAACTCATGCCCCACAAACAGCAAGGAGATAAAGGTCTTCGTTATGGAAAATTTTTACAAGAAAAATTGGAGTATTGGGTTAGGAAGGAAGAAACAATACTATATTAATGAGTTCAACCCCAATTATGATCATCTTCAAAAAGTCTATATAGGGGCTAATATATCATGGAAGGCTAAAATTCTAATCGCACAGCTTAGAACCAACTCTCACCAACTTCGGTGTGAGACCGAGCGGTGGAAAAGGCCAAAAGAGATTTGGGAAGAAAGAGTTTGCCCGTTTTGCGTCAGCGGGAGTGTGGAAACTGAAAAGCATTTTATCTTGGAGTGTGAAGCACTTAAAGTCAGCCAGGAGAAGTTTGTCAATTTCCTAACTGCCAACACATGGTATAACCTGCTCAGCGAGGAGCATATCATGAAGATGGGTGCTCTCATCATCAGCCTGAATAAGCAGAGATCAGACTTAAAAAAACTGATTCAGCTTGATCAGATTGTCCCATAGGCTATTCTTAGCCTCGTGGACGTTAAAATTCTTTCTTTCTTTCTTCAAGCCTTGTTTTAAAAATTAATATTCTCCAATTTGCATTAGATCGCCAAAATTACTAATTTTGAGGCATTTGGAAAATAAAAAAATTAAATTAGCATTAAATTTAAAGCATTTTGGCATTTAATAAATTAATTTTAAGCCTTGAGAAAATCGAAATTTTACTTTGGAGGCATTTAAAATTAATTTTTATTAAATTAAAATTAAAAATAAAGTGCTCAAGGCCTTATTTTGCTTTTATTAGCCAAGTCGGCCCCCTTTTTTGGGATTTTATTTATTTTTTAACCTCCTTTTTGCCAAGTCGGCCTAGAGGAAGCAAGGGGTGAGCACTCTATATATTGGAGGAGTTTTGTTTCACATTTCAAATCATTCAATCATTGCCTTAAGTGCGAAATTGGAGAGCTAATTGGAGGTGCAAAATAGAGCTGGTTTGGAGCGAATTTCTTTCAAGTGTTGAAGGCTAGAAGGAAGTGGAGTTTACTCTTTTCCAAGCTAGAGGAGGCGCAATTCATCCAAGAGAAGGCTTTGATCTACACTTTGCCTAGCAAAATCCATTTTTCTTGCATCATTTCTTAGAGTTTAATAGTCAAGAGGAGGTGTCAAGATGGCGACTCCAAAGGCAAGAGCATCTACTAGTCGCTCGGCTCTCATCAAGGAAGATCAAAAGAACGACGAATTGGAGACCAAGATCGTGTCCAAATGGACTAATATCGGAGATACCAACTTGGGAAACTTCAATGTGAAGAAGTTTCGAGAGGTCCCCTACATTGGCAAGCCATCACCTGTTGCGAAGAAGATAATTGAAAGTGGCATCATCAAGGCGGCAGGTTTCCCTCCAGCAATCAAGTGTCATGAGCTGATGATTGAGTGTGCCCGCCACTGACTCACAATCAAGATCAATTGTATCCAAGGGAGGGAACACCTTAGCTTACCTTTCAGAGGAGGCTATAAGAGAAGCTCTTCATCTTCCAGAGCATAAAGATATGATTTACAAAAGTTTAGAAGGAGCCAAGTCAATGTATAAAGATGATCCCGACACCTGTCTAAACCTCATCAATAAGAATTGGTTGCTCAAAAGTTGGCCTCGCCTGAACAAGATTCCCAACACCCCGCATAGGATCGACTTCCAAGAGGAGTACAGAGATTTGATAACTTTGCTCAATCGAGTTACAGGGGCTCCTCAAGCCTTCTACTTTGAAAAGTGAATGTTCTTCTTCATTCAAGTGATAGTCCAAGGAAAAGGAATGCTTCATTGGGCCAGAATTATTAGCAATAGTCTAGATGTGCAGTTGAGAAGGCTAAGGCATACCAAATCATTCCATATGAGCTCATATGTTATATATGCCTTGATCAGGAGTTTCGAGTATGCAGGGCTACCTCACAAAGGAGTGATCGGAAGAGGACCCGGAGAGGTGAGAGTTTGTGACTCTTATGTTCATCTGCATCATCCGCCTAGAAGTGACTACAAGTTAGTCAATGATACCTTCACGACGAACATCACTAGGATATTGCAAGGTGGAATTTATAATCGACTATCTCTGGATGCACAAGAACTTGTGAAGAAGTATGGTGCGTGGTTCATCCAGTTTCAAAAGTTTACATACATTAGAGTTCATGGGTGTCCCTCACCTCTCTACATGTTGCCGAGATATCCGACAGATAGGATAGTGCTACTTGAGGTAACTAGGCAGTTGGCAGCTTACGCAAAGGTATCCAGACACAAGCATGGAAATGGAGTTCCCGTGCCTATCATATTGGGGAATTCAGTTGAGGTATGTCCTAATACTCAAGCTTCGGAGGATGCAGAGAAGGAATTAGCCTTGTATTCATTCAAATTCTTTGCCTCACGGGAGAATTTTGATCCTCATGGTTATATGGAGGAGACAGTTGGTAGGAAGTACAGACATGAGTTTCAGGTGGAAGACTTTTGGATGAATCTCTCAAGTGATTTAGAAGTTAAAAGGAAGATGCATTCCAGGCTACCTTTAGATTTCATCAGGAAATGCAAAGTTTACAGAGTAGCTGATCAGGCCCAGGACAATGGCAGATACCTCCAGTCATCCTATGACAAAGAAGATAAAAGAGTGAAGATAGATTGGAACGAGCCTGAGGTTTTAGACTTGAGAGCTTTGATGGCTCCTGTTTTATCATGTACTCGCAGGTGGGTGGATGTACAACATCAGAAGTTGAGAGAGCAGAACATACCAATGACTTTTACTTTGGAGGCAAGACCAGAAGAGGGAGAAGAAAGCGTGAGTGAAGACACTTCTCATCCTAGAGGCGCAAAGAGGAAAGAAAGACCTGAGAAAAAGAATCTTCCAAGAAGAAGCAAGAGGCCAATCGAGATTGCCCATCAAGCACATCTTCTCAACATGAAAAGAAGGCAAGTCAAACTGAGGGTCAAGAGAAGATGGTACCTGAGGTTGATGAATCTATGGAATCCATGGTGCAAAATGATAAGCCAGAGAAAGGACAGACACCTCAACATTCATCAAGTCAATCTCCCCGAATTGATGAGCTACAGGAAGATCAGAGAAATGATGATGAAGCGACATCTCCTCTCCGAGAGGATGAACCATTGCCTAAAGAAATACAAGTTAGAGAAACAAGATCCAACATCCCGGATTGGTTAAAAGAGAGGTTGGCAAGGGTGATCGTGATTGAAGAGGAAGAAGATGTAATTCATTTAGAGAGCCTTATAGGAAATTCTCAAGAGGTAACGGAAAAGAAGAAGGCCACAAAGATGTCCAAGGTGATAAGAGATGAAACAGGATCCAGGAAATTGCAAATAGCTACACCAATAGTGGACAAGTATGAAGGTGAAATTCTTGCAGATGAGTATGACGTAGAAACATTTGAGCTTGTTCCACTCACTACTGAACAGGCAATGGATGAGGCAACCGATTCATTTGAAGCACTTAAGGACAAACTTAAGGAAGAAGTGGAAAAGAATAGGAAGCTTGAGAGAGAGGTCGGTGCTTGGAGAGGCTATTTTAATCATCTCAATCAGCCCTTGAGACGTCAGGATCCAACAGTATCTCCTTTACAAGAACTTCCTCTTGAATCAGTTGGCAAAGCAGAAAGGGTCAAAAGCTTGGTTCAGCTTATGAGCTCTTGGATTGATAAATCCCACACGGTAGCCGTTGAATTTGCAACAAGAATGATGAAGACAATTCATCGAGCTATCCAGGTCCTTGAGATTATCCATAATCTATTGATAACTGTAGCCGCTTTCGCTCACATCCGAGATGCTATCATTCCTGTTCTGCAAGTAATAAGGCAAACACCAAGACAGATCCTGGCACAAGAAAAGATAATGGATGGAGGAACTCATAACCTCCTACAGTGGTCAGCTTTGCTCCAGATGAAAGAGGTCCTTTTTGAAGACATCGGCACCAAATGCAGTCAAGTTGAAGGTGTCATCCATCCAATTCAGGATAAAGTGTTTGAAGTATTGTGTACCATTCTTGGCAGGCGAATTGAGATTGAGACAGATGTGGACATCCAGGAGTTGGAAGAAAGAATCAAGGTCATCTTTTGCAAATAGGAAAATGTCATCACAGATGAGCAACGAGACCTGATGTTCACTGCCATGCTCCTGATTGAGAAGATCAAAGAACTTGACCTGGATGGGAGACAGCTCTTCTCATTGCTTTTGATCAGGTCATTCACTTGGAGGAACGAATGAAGAATCTTCTTGAGATTCCTATTGCTGAGATTGAAGGAATTGTGTCCAGATTCGTTGGATATGCTAAGAAAGAACATAGGAAAGGGAACAAGGTTCTAGAAGAAAGGTTGTTATAGGATGATGTGGCATCGTAATTCTCATTGGTCTATGTTTCCTCGACTTTTGTGCCAATTAAATATTTGGCTATGCATTTAATAATGTTCATCTAAAAAGGGGACTTTTTGTAACAAGCCCTAATTAGGGTTTAGGTGTCAAAATCTCAGCCATTGATCTTCTTTCGATCTGGGCCGTTCATTGTAATTGAGGATGCTATATATACCCTCACTCATTTTCATTTTGTAAATTAGAAGATTAGAAATTAGATGATTAGATATTAGAGAGAGATTAGAAGAGCTTAGAGAGAAAGTTATTGTGTAGCAAGATTGAGTGGTGAAGAAAGAATTTTGAGCAATTGTTGTCCATTTGGCTTTGAGATCAATAAAAGATTGAAGTTATGGTGTTTTATTGCAATACTTGTGGCTATCTTCATGGTTGTTTATCTTCTTGAATCATTCTCAGTCGAAATAGTACTTAAGTTTCAAGGACTAAGTGTCATGCTTGATCTTTGGTGAGATTCATATCCAAACCACTAGCTTCTTACTGATTGTAAGGACGCCTTGTGTGGTCAATTGGAGATATTGAGATTGCTTGAACATTCAATTATCATTGAAATATTGATATGTATCTTTATGATAGTATCTATAATCCTTGATGATTTGAAAATCACTAATCACCTTAGAAGATCGCATCAATTCCAGTAGAGTTGTAATTCCTTGGCAATATTGAAATTGGTAGAATCTTATCAAGTCTAGCTTACATTGAGTCATTCTTAGGATTAGATTAGAATTCATCTCTTGAAACTCCTATCTTTTGATCTTTTTTGAGAATTTGTTAGTGTTAGGAAAATCCTGTTCCTGCAGTTGAGTGAGAGCAACACGGACCAGCTTTCTCAGAAAGTGCGTAAGACCCCTTGAAGAAACAGCATTTACAACGACCACTGATGCTTATCCACACGTAGAGATCCTACAACGAAGAACCTTGAAGTCACCCTGATTGATCCTTTTTGCGATATCTTCAGCATTCAGAGGCTTTACTCAAGAGAGGATAAGGTACCCTTGGGTATTTTATTCTATGTTTGATAGTGTACAAAATACACGTCAACAAGGCCCAAGGCGATTCATCTTGTGACATTTTAAGGAGATATTGTGAAGGGATCAGGCTTCTTTCAGTCTGAATCAGAATCATACCAGTCAGATGTGAACCATCGATTTGATTATATCTCTTCAATTTGGTTTCCAATTCCATCATTAAGGACAGTGCTCTAATTGTGGAGGAAGGGCGACTATTTTTTAAGGTAAATAGAGGACTTGCAGCTACCAAATCATCATTGTATCAGACTTCAGTTGCAGCAGCAGGGGCGATTTGTGTAGAAGGTTGAATTGGCACATTGGAGGCTCCCTCACTCATGATATCGCTTGCTTCTTCAAGGCGCCTTATCCCAGGTTTATTTGCAAATAAACTTCTTGTAATTCTCAGTTTTGTGTGCATAAGATTAGGACTGTCATTTGTCTTCAGAAGTCTGAAAATGGTCAATTGATATCTGTCCATGTGTCTGATTATATCACTGTCATTGTAATGTCACATGGGGTTATCATATGAATAAAGATTGAAGGAGTTTTGGTTGCATCTCATACATAACCTTTTCTGAGGATGTATGACAACTGTTTGTCATAATGTCAGTTTGCTATTTGTTCTGATTTTTGGACCTAGACTCATAAATATCAACAATAGATAGTTGCATATGCATCTCTAGTTAACTATCAGTCAAAGAGAGTCATCCAGAAGTTGATAATTCATAAGATATTCATGTATGATGATCTTCAATACAAACTGAAACTCTGTCAGCATAACACACACACTTCAGAACAGCATAACATGCAGTTTTGGGCAGAAAATATTCCTTGTTCTCAGTCATTATAGGACAGGGGATATTTCACTGATTGGTTGGAGTTCTACAGATTCTGTTCATTCTATCTTATGCAGATTTTAGAAATGTATAGCAGATTTAATACTGATTTAGAAATATATATACAGACTTAATACTAATCAAGAATATATATGCAGACTTAATACAACAGAGTTGTCATTCTAAGATCATATAAGTATTATTTACATATAAAAGCATATTGATTCTTAGTATAAACCACCAAAACTAATAAAAATACTCAGATCACTGACCAGTTGATGTGTATGTCTCAATCTAAAGGCACGTGAATGCTTTCTTTCTTTCACAATCCAGATACATCAATGCCTTTTCCAAATGAATCTGTTTTCCTTTAATACCTCATCATGTGTAATTATGAATGGAGGTGTTGCTTCTGAGGAGGGTCGACTTCTCACCAAGGGTGGCGTCCCTCTGTTAATCGTCCTTAACAACTGAACTTGTAATTATAATCTCAGAGCTAATTAATCAAATCAACTTTTCTAAGGATATCACTCAAATTCTTCATCTGGATATAGTGTAAGGTTGTGAATTGTGAAGTCTGTGATAATTATGAAGCTTTAACATCTTAATTCATTCTTAATTTAGAACCTACCGGAATAAATACCTCATGACAAAATAATACCACTCATTACAAAGGAAATGATCCTTGAATCTGACATGGCTCGTGTTGTGCCTTGCACACACTCCCCGTCATCGACAGGGACCCCCTTGGTTGTTCGCCTCGTCGAGGCCCTAAGTAGGATTTTGTTAGGTTGGCAAAATAGGAAGCAAAAAGAGAGAAAGTAGGATCCCTAAGGTGTCATAGGACATGAGAAATGGTGTTCACGCTATGATTTCAAAATTTCGCAAGGTCCAGGATGAGGGAAGCGACCAATGCTTGCGAAGTAAGCAGAGGTCCATTAAAGTGAGTTTGGGCCATTTCAAAGCAAAATAGCGCAAATTTGAAACTTCTGCATAGGTCTGGATAGCTTAGACCTCAAACTCATAAGCTAAGGTAGATGTCATTTCAAAATAAGAGGTCTTTTGATTGTCCCCTGAGAATATTGAACTCGTCAAATTGAATGAACCTAAGTCTGTAGGGTGAACTTGAATGTGCAAAATACGTGAAAAATCTCCATTCACAAAAAAAAAATTCAAGCACCAATGAAGGAGGAATCTGTTTTGTTTTAAAAATTTGACAAGCTTAGGCATGAAGAGTTGTTCTTTTTTCAAAGTCTTGATGATTTCGCCGAACCTTCTTCTTTATTAGGCGAAGTGTGACATGAAAAGATGGGAATTCGATAGAGTTACATGCCTCAAGGCATAAAACATTATTTTTACATTTTGCCTTCCAAATCGCCGAAAAGGCCCCCCCCAATACGACTTAAAGTGAAGTTATAATGTTTTAAAGCGCCTTTTGCAAACTTCACCTTCAAATCATCGAAGTTTTCCCTTAGAGGGATTAAGTGAAATCATAAAGACTTCTTGCGCATTTCCATCCAAATTCACCAAACTTTTTCCTTTATTGAAATGAGTGTGAAATAAAAAAAGGAAGAGGGAGTTCAATAAGATATGGGCTTCAAAGCATAAAATGCTTTTCACATTTGCACTTTAATTCGCCAATTTTTCCCTTAAGTGGCTGAACGATTAAGAAGTTGTGGTAGAAGGGGGTTCGATAATTGGTGTGTTGCAAAACATAAGCGTTTTTTCTTTTTGTGCATTTTCATCCAAATCCACCGAAGTTTTTACCACAATGTTCCCTCAAAGCATTAGCAAGATAAACAACATTGTAACATTGGGGAAATTAAAAGCATCATTTTGTTCAAATTGCCGAAAAAGAGCCTTTAAGTAAGGCGAAGAGAGTAGGGCCAAGGCTCAAGTCGAGTAAGGAGAAAATCAAGGCTGTGCGATCTTCATATTATCTTCCAATTGCCGAAGTTTTGCCAAAACAAGGGTAGCATCTGAACAAAGCCCCCATATCACAGGGCGATTTTTTTGCGAAATCACCTCCAAATTGCCTTTGTTCGTCGAGTAAAACCCGATAGGGGCCCAATGCATTCTTTTAAGGGAGCAAGAATGAACTAGGTTAAGTATGCATTTAGGTTAAAGCGCTTTAAACTGAAAAGAAACTGAAGAGGCTACCTGCTGTGACGTTTTCACACATCGCCCCATTGCAAATGGGGACCCCCTTTTTTTGCTTTTGTTTTGCCTGTTCTTCTCCTGCTTTTAGGGTTTTGAATGATTGAGTTGTCTATCTGGGCTAGGGCTAAGCCTTAGGGGTTTCTTTTGGATATTTTTTAAGCTGAGTCCAGACAAATTTTGAAAGTTATTAAGCGTCCTTCCGAGGGTTGATTATTGAAGTAAGATAAGTCTGTCAGGAAGTCATATATGTCTCAGTTTAGGTCTAGTTAGGGTTTTTTTTGGGGTAAAATTCAAATTTTGTTTAAGTGTTAGCATTTTGAAGATGAAATTGTATATTCTTGCCTAGGTAAATTTTGATCAAATTTCAGAGGCAGGATGATGCCTGAAACAAAAAAAGTGCTCTTGTCCCTCTCCAAGGGACTAGGGCGAATTTCATTCTAAGTGCAATTTCTTATTTTGCGAGGGCTTGCTAACTGATTCCTGGCCTTAAAGATGACCTAACTCTGCCTTGTGAAATGATTGGAGACCTAAATTTTGAATATTTTAGCCAGAAAGGACAAAAGTGCTCCCGTCCCTCTCCAAGCGACCAAAGCACAAATGTTATTTTATGCATATTTGTCATTGACTTTTCTATTTTGTTTTGTGCAGGGTCTTCCGGAATGATAATTGGACATGACTTGAAACTTTTGAAGATTTTGAAGGCACAAAAATGGTGAATTTTGAAGGTTGAAGGAAAAAGTGGTCCCGTCCCTCTCCAAGGGACCAAGGCAAAGTGCTCCCGTCCCTCACTAAAGGACAAAGGCTAAAAGACTTATTGGAGCCATTCCTGACCTTGTTTGGTTAAATTGAGACATCAAAGGCATGGTGGAGGACGAAATGAACATGATAAAGCATCCAGACTTGATTGAAAACAATGAAATGATGAAGTTTTTGCTTAGAAGGTAAAAAGTGCTCCCGTCCCTCACTGAAGGACCAGAGCACTTTTCTTTATATGCACAATTTTAGACCTCTTTTGGACATTAACTTCTATTCATAGCATGAAGTAAGATGAAATCTTCCCTAACAAAGGAATTTCGAGATGAAAAGTGAGACAATTTGGCTTAGAGAGCAAAAAGTGCTCCCGTCCCTCACTGAAGGACCAGAGCACTGAATTTCAAATTTGCACTGTCTTTGCAAGGTTAAAGTGATTTTATGATTTGAAGAGGTTAAGGGAAGCATGTTTTGTCCATTGAATATAATTTAAGCGGTTCACGAAGGAGTAAATCAACCCAAATGACAAAAAGTGCTCCCATCCTCACTAAAGGACCATGCCACTTTTTCAAGTTTCTCTTCTTTGTTTGATATTTTATGGCAAAACTTGACTTGGATGGGAAGGACGAATGATGTTTTATGCCTTGGACGCAATTGAGAGGTTTAAAGAACAAAGAAGTATGCCAAAATGACAAAAAGTGCTCCCGTCCCTCACTGAAGGACCATGCCACTTTTTCAAGTTTCTCTTCTTTGTTTGATATTTTATGGCAAAACTTGACTTGGATGGGAAGGACGAATGATGTTTTATGCCTTGGACGCAATTGAGAGGTTTAAAGAAAAAAGGAGTATGCCAAGATGTAAAAAGTGCTCCCATCCCTCTCCAAGGGACTAGAGCGATTTTCCAAAAAGTGTGAATTTCCTGCAAGGCCAAGGCAAGTTTGTGATTGAAATGAATGAAAGAGGACATGATTAGCCCATTGAAGATAATTTGGGAAGCTAGCAAAGGACGGATAAGCTTGAAGTTGAAAAAGTGCTCCTGTCCCTCACTGAAGGACCAGAGCACTTAACATGTTATCTAGCCTTTTTCACCAATTTTGGACAAATTGAGGCCAAGGCGCAAGTTTGAAAAAGAGTTTAAAATGCCTTGAAGTGGAATTGAGATGCGAGAGTTGCAAATTTTGACGACAATTGGCAAAAGTGCTCCCGTCCCTCACCAAGGGACCAAGGCGCAATTTCCAAATATGACCATTTACCTTGCATTTTGAAAGGATATTTTTATTACCAAGGCTCAAGATGGAGTGAAATGTGATATTCTATGCCTTGAGGGTAAATTGAAGATTGATATGATCAAGAATTCATGCAATGGACTCAAAAGTGCTCCCGTCCCTCACTAAAGGACTAGAGCGCTTTTTATGAAAACAACAAATTCCCTCCGAGATTATGCTAAGGCAAAGTTGTGTGAGATGGTAAGGATCCTTTAAAGCATGGTGAACGAAGGTTTGACTTCAAAAAATTGAGAATCCTAGCCTAAAACTGAAAAAGTGCTCCTGTCCCTCTCCAAGGGACCAGAGCGAAGTCATTAGCATTCTTTATTTTTTGCCATATCCCAACGTTGATGTCCTCCAAATCGCATGAAATGCCAAAATCACCAATTTCAAAATATTTGAAAAAATTTAAATTAAATTGGCATTTAATAAAGGCGCATGGCATTTAATAAATTAATTTTGAGCCTCAAAAAATCGATTTTTTATTATTAAGGCATTTAAAATTAATTTTTATTAAATTAAAATTGAAAATGGGGTGCTTGAGGTATCATGTTTTATTATTTTATTAGGTCGGCCTCTTGTTTTTGCAAATTTATTTATTTTTTGGCCTTTTTTGCCAAGTCGGCCTATGGAGAGATGAAGTGGTGAGCGCCCTATATAGTAGAGGTGTTGTTTCACAATTTTAATCATTCATTCATTATTTCAAGTGCGATTTGAGGAGCAAGGAAGGAAGTGTGAAAGCTAGCCTATTTGGAGCGAATTATCTTAAGTGTTGAAGACTAAAGGTGGTGGAATTGATGCTTGAGAAGATTAAAGGAGGCGCATTTTGCTAAAGGAAGGACTTTGATCTATATTTCGCCTAGCCAAAATTCACCCTATTTTTGCATCATTTTTTAGAATTAATTCTCAAGTGGAGGTATGGCGAGATCATCCTAGTCCCAATGTTGAGATTTTGAATTTTGAACTTCAAGTTTTTGAAAATTACATGGTTAATTAGGAAATGATAACTCAAGATTTATCATGAAGTTTCCTATTTAAAATCTTAAATCTTCCTTTTGAATCCTAATTTCTACACTTCAAGATATATTATTAATTGTGAAATGTTGTGTAGGTATCAAGATGGCGACTCCCAAGCTCGAAAGATCTACAAGTTGGAAGACTCTCCTCAAGGAAAATCAAGCCAGATCAAGGACGGTCTCCTCCAAGAAGATCAAGCAAGGACAAGGGCGACCTCCTCCAGTCTAGCATCGACAAGGACGACCTTCTTTGATCCAGCATCGACAAGGATGGCTTTCTTCGGACTAACATCATCAAGGGCGACCTCTTCCAATCCAGCATTCCAAGACGAGGTACATCAACATCCTGCAAATCAGAGACAAAAGAAGTCAAAGCAAAGGGTTCGTTGAAGAAGCAGATAATTTCAGATGAGTTAATTAAAGCTAGCTTCTCAACAACATCAAATTGAATATCTACCAAGCTACAAGCGTCAGACGAGTTGGCATCCTAGTCATCACTCCTCCAATCGGATTGGTCCACCTCAACAATGTCCAGATTCAATGTACCCAACTCATGGGAGGTGGCACAAACTTCTATGTACCTACCTGTTGTGACGTTTTCACACATCGCCCCATTGCAAATGGGGACCCTTGCTTTTTTGCTTTTTAGGGTTTGTTTTTTTTGGTCTTTTAGGGTTTTGTTAGTTAGCCTTTGCATTTTGAGTGTCGCCCAGGTGATCGCATGGATAAGCAAGTCCGGCTTGAGTGATGTCTTGATCCTAAAATTTGGCTAAGTTTGAAAGTCCTAATCCTGAAATTTGGCTAAGTCTGGAATGTCCTAATCCTGAATTTGACTAAGTCTGGAAACTGAAAAACCTCAAAAAACTAGATTTTGCAATATAACTCCTGGAGGTCTGAAACCACTCTCAAACATCCTGAAAGTATATATGGAATATAACTTAAAGTCACTTATACTTAAATGTTATATTCCATTAAAATTGTCTTGATTGAGAGTTCAAAAAGTCAAATTTCGCTCCTGTCCTTCACTGAGGATCCAGAGCGAAAAGCGCTCCTGTCCCTCTCCAAGGGTCCAAGGCGAATCGCTCATGTCCCTCACCAAGGGTCCAGAGCGAAAAAGCTTAGTGGAGTCATTCCTGACCTTGTTTGGACAAATTGAGACATCAAAGGAATGAAGGAGGACGTAATCAACCCATTGAAGATAGTTTTGAAAGTTAACAAGGCATAAATGAGCTCATAAAGGCCAGGGCGCTCCTGTCCCTCTCCAAGGGACCAGAGCGATTTTCCCTCAAGACAAGTTTTTGGCAAAAGGAAGGCAAGTTTCGCGTTTGAGGTGGGTGAAGGAAGACGCAATCGATCCGTTGAAGATAATTTTCGAAGCTAGCAAAACACAAGTGAGCTTATAAATGCAAAATCGCTCCTGTCCCTCTGCCAGGGACCAGGGCGAAAAACACATTAGCCAACCTTCCTCTCCAAATTCGGACGAATCCAAGTCAAGACGCAAGGTCAAAATGATGTTTAAAAGGTTTCACAGAGGAATGAAGTTGCAAAGACCACAAGACTTGATAAAAATGGCTAAGGCGCTCTTGTCCTTCACTCAAGGACCAAGGCGAGATTCTTAACAAAGTGATATTTTCATCATGCTTAGGCGCCAATATCCTTCAAATTGTATTAAATGCCAAATTCGCCAAATCCTTGAAATATTTTAATTAAATTTGCATTTAATAAATGTGCGTTGGTATTTAATAATTAATTTAAGCCTTTAAAAAATCAAAATTTTTAATTGTAAAGGCATTTTAAATTAATTATTATTAAATTAAATTTAAAAAGAGAGCGCTTGGGATATTATTTTAATATTTTATAAAGGTCGGCCTCTCCTTTTATTAAATTTTAATTATTTTTGCCCTGTTTTCCAAGTCGGCCTATGGAGAAATGTAGAAGGTGAGCGCTCTATATATTGGAGGTGTTGTTTCACAATTCAAATCATTCAATCATCCTTTCAAGTGCGATTTGGAGAAGCAAGGAAGGAGGTGCGAAGTCTAGCTTGTGTGGAGCGAATTTCTACCAAGTGTGGAGACTAAGGAAGGTGAAATTCATCTTGAAGGCTATTGGAGAGGCGTATTTCTTGCTAGATTGGAGGATAATTTCCAGATTTTTTGAAGACATTTGAAGGCGAATTTCCAGATCTTGAAGAAGCTAGTGGATGATGGAGTTCTTTTCCAAGCTAAAGGGGGCGCATTTTGCTAAAGGGAGTCTTGATCTACGTTTTGCCTAGCGAATTCTCCTATTTTTGCATCATTTTTTAGAATTAATTCCCAAGTGGAGGTATGGTGTAATCACCTTGGCACCATTTTTAAAGATTTAAATTTTGCTTTGAAAATCCTAAATTAGGAAATGATAACTCAAGATTTATCATGAAGTTGCCTAATTAAAATCTTGAATCTTCCTTTTAAAGTTTAATTTTTAGATTTCAAGATATATTACTAATTTTGAAATGTTGTGTAGGTATCAAGATGGCGACTCCAAGCTCGAAAGATCTACAAGTCGGAAGACTCTCCTCAAGGAAAATCAAGCCAGATCAAGGACGATCAATCAAGGACAAGGGCGACCTCCTCCAGCCTAACATCGACAAGGACGGCCTTCTTCGATCCAGCATCATCAAGATAAGGGCAACCTCTTCCAATCCAGTATTCCAAGGCGAGGTACATCAATCATCCTGCACATCAAGGACACAAGAAGTCAAAAAAAGGGTTCGTTGAAGAAGCAAATAATTTCAGAAGAGTTAATTAAAGATAGCTTCTCAACAACATCAAGTTGAATATCTACCAAGTTACAAGTGTCGGACGAGGTGGCATCCTAGTCATCACTTCTCCAATTAGTGTGGTCCACCTCAGCATGTCCAAATTCGATGTACCTAACTCATGGAAGGTGGCACAAACTCCGATGTACCTACCCCGGCTATCCATTGGTCGATTTTTTCCAGAGAGGACATGTGTCCAAGCAATACAATTATTTCATTGGTCGAGCATTAAATGTTATGTAATGGTTGTAACAAACCCTAATTAGGGTTTTCATTGTAAAATCTTGGCCATTGATCTCAAAATTGATCTAAGCCATCGAATTGTATTCAGGGCACTATATAAGCCCTGGCATTTCATTTTGTAAAGGCAATTAGCAAAAAATTAGAGATAGTATGTAAATAGTTGAAGCAGTTAGAAGATAGAAAGTAGTTAGAAGGTGATTAGAATAGCAACTAGAGTAGAGTAGAGAGAGAAGGCAAAGATTGTTGCCAAGATGTTGTTGTAAAAGACTTGTAACTTCATTAAAGAAATGGTGAAATTTATAGGTCGATTCGACAATTTGCATGGTCTTTATACTTCTCGTATTTGATTTCATGTTATTAGATGAGTGGAAGAAATGTGCTTGATTGATGGTGGAATTCGTACATCCATACTACTAGCAGTTTGTTGATTGCAGACTTGCCTTGCGTGGTCAACTGGAATCATTCAGCTTAAGCCTAACTTCAATTGTCGCTTCTTCATTGATATGCATCAACCTGATGGTGTCTATGCCTGCAGTGATGATTTGAACATCATAAAGCTTCCCTTCGAAGATCGCACTAGCCTTGTGGAGATGGTCCTGCGATGTCAAAACAAGACCTAGTTAGAATTTCATCAAAGATCAATCATTGCTCCTACATTCCTTAGTATTAGGATTAGATTCTCTCTTCGCCCTCATCTTTTTTCCTTTTTTCAAGTCAAAGTTAGTGAAAATCCTGTGTTCCAGCAATATTCAAAGCAAATCAGAAGTTCAGGCATCAAATGTAAGTCCCCTTGTGATTCCAGCAAATCACATCATACCACAAAGAGCTTATCCACACGTAGAGACCCTACATATAAGAACCTTGGAGTCATCCTGATTGATCCTTTGTCGCGATATCTTCAGCAATCAGAGGCTTTATTCAAGAGAGGATAAGGTACCTTTAGGTATTTTATTCTGTGTTTGATAGTGTACAAAATACACGTCAACACTACCCCGGCTATCCATTGGTTGAATTTTCCAGAGAGGACATGTGTCCAAGCAATACAATTTTATCATTGGTCAAGCATTAAATGTTATGTAATGGTTGTAACAAACCCTAATTAGGGTTTTCATTGTAAAATCTTGGACATTGATCTTGAATTGATCTTAGCCATCGAATTGTATTGAGGGCACTATATAAGCCCTGACATTTCATTTGTAAAGGCAATAGATAGAAAGCAGTTAGAAAGGAGTTAGTGAATAGAGAGTAGTTAGAAGGTGATTAGAATAGCAATTAGAGTAGAGTAGAGAGAGAACGCAAAGATTGTTGCCAAGATGTTGTTGTAAAAGACTTGTAACTTCATTGAAGAAATGGTGAAATTTATGGGTCGATTCGACAATTTGCATGGTCTCTATACTTCTCATATTTGATTTCATGTTATTAGATGAGTGGAAGAAATGTGCTTGATTGATGGTGGAATTCATATATCCATACTACTAGTAGTTTGTTGATTGCAGACTTGCCTTGCGTAGTCAACTGGAATCGTTTAGCTTAAGCCTAACTTCAATTATCGCTTCTTCATTGATATGCATCAACCTGATGGTGTCTATGCCTGCAGTGATGATTTGAACATCATAAAGCTTTCCTTCAAAGATCGCACTAACCTTGTGGAGATGTTCCTGTGATGTCAAAACAAGACTTAGTTAGAATTTCATCAAAGATCATTCATTGCTCTTACATTCTTAGTGTTAGGATTAGATCCTTTCCTTGTCCTCGTCTTTTTCCTCTTTTTTAAATCAAAGCTAGTAAGAGCCTGTGTTCCAGCAATATTCAAAGCAGATCAGACGTTCAATCATCAAATGTAAGTTCCCTTGTGATTCCAACAAATCACATCATACCACAGAGAGCTTATCCACATGTAGAGACCCTACATACAAGAACCTTGAAGTCATCCCGATTGAACCTTTTCGCGACATCTTCAGCATTCAGAGGCTTTATTCAAGAGAGGATAAGGTACCCTTGGGTATTTTATTCTGTGTTTGATAGTGTACAAAATACACATCAACACTACCATAGCATCTAACGCCTTCGACCCACCTTTGTTTTACGCCTTTCTATTACAAAAGAAAAAATACCTAAGGATATTTGGATAAAACAAGGGCATCCCTGAGAGTTTATGTCAAAAAGGCGCTGGAAAGGAGCAGGCTATGATTTCAATGAACCAAAACACCTTTGCACATTTTGGGCATTACACCAAAAAAGCAAGGATGTACGTGTTGTGACGTATTCACACATCGCCCCATTGCAAATGGGGACCCCTACTTTTTGCTTTCTAGGTTTAGTTTTCTTGGTCTTTTAGGTTCTTGGCTATTAATCTTTGTGTTGAAGGGTCACCAGAGGGCTCGTTACGATAGGATAGTCTGCTTAGGCTCAAATGGGTCAGTAGGTGGTCCAGGTCAGGGTCTCTGTTGAAAGCTTCCTCTTGGTTAGGCCTGGGTCTTGCTTTGAAGGTCGAGTCTTGATTGAGTTTGAGGAAGTCTTTGTATCATGCTAGGAATTTTGCCTTTCGGGGCCAATTTCATTGAGTTAAGGAAGTGAATGGAGGTATGTGAGTAGATGTTCTCAAGAATTCTTCCCTTCGAGGGTTTGAGATTGGTCCAATTGATGAATGATGTCCTTGTACTCTAGTCATTGATTGGTATAAAATTGTCTTATTTATCCTTAGGAAATGCCTAACGACCAAGCCTAGACTTGAGAACTTGAGAGTTGAATGAGAAATTTGAGCTAGATTGTCAAATTCGCTCATGACCCTTCCAAAGGGACAGGAGCAAAATCTTCCTTAGCTCCCTTTTTGACTCCTATTTTCAACAAAACTTCACTTTAAGGCATGACTTGAGGGGAAATTAGCTTGAATCCTCCACCCTTGGAGATGCCTTGGACAAACTTAGACATGGAAATTTGGAGAAAAGGTCATGAATATGAGCAAAATCACAAAATTCGCTCCTGACCCTTCCAAAGGGTCCAGAGCGAATTTCCTTTGATCTTCTTGTTTAGGTCAAAATCTTTGGCGTGATTGAGGCAAGGTTGATTCATGCAAGCCTTGTGAGTGAGTCGCAACCAAGTGAGATGAAGTTCTATGAGGAATTTGTGCCAAAAAAAGAAATTTCGCTCCTAACCCTTCCAAAGGGTCCAGAGCGAAATTCTTAGAGGGGTATGTACCTTCCAGAGGTACACAAGCGAACTTGTCAATAGTTGCCTTTTGATCCCAAATTTGAGCAAAGTAAGCCCTTAGGATGCCTTCCTAGCATGGACCAAGGTCAAAACATAAGTAAAATGAAGGATAAATTCAATGGAAATATGAATTTCGCTCCTGACCCTTCCAAACGGTCCAAAGCGAAATTCCTCTTTAGGTCCTGTCCTTCCAAAGGTACCTAAGCGAAATTGTTGAGATGTACCTGTGATCCAACCTTTGGAACTAGGTGCCTCCTTAAGGTGATTTGTTAGCATGTTTTAAAGTGAGAGCAATGTGAATGAGGGTGAAGTTTGAATGTTTAAGTGATATTTAAGGCTAATTCCTCAATTTCGCTCCAGACCCTTCCAAAGGGTCCAAAGCGAATTTCCTTGGATCTCTCTTCTTGGTCCTAATTTGCATTATAAACCTTGTCCTTAGGGCATTATTGAGAGAGAGTTGATGTGTACAACAAAGTGAAGTGAAGAAAAGTGACGGATTTGAGCATAATTGCGAATTTCGCTCTTGACCCTTCCAAAGGGTCCAAAGCAAAATTTATCTAAGCTCTTGACCCTTCCAAAGGGTCCAGAGTGAAATTTATCTAAGCTCTTGACCCTTCCAAAGGGTCCAGAGCGAAATTCCCCAGAGGACCTAGTTCCTCACTAGAAGCATTGAATGGTGGTCATGCATGGCAAGGAAAAGATTCAAAAGTCAATTCTAAAACAAACCTAAGTGAAAAGGGATGTTAATTGAGCCTAGAAGAGCAAATTCACTCTTGACCCTTCCAAAGGGTCTAGAGCGAATTTCTTCATAAAGCATTATACTTTGCTCAAACCTTTGAACTAATTCATTCCCAAGAGTTTTTGAAGGCGAATTGACTTGATCTTGATAAGGTAAGGATGGAAAAGACAAGTCCAAGGCAAATTGAATGAGAATTGAGCCTAAAATGCCAATTTCGCTCCTGACCCTTTCAAAGGGTCCAGAGCGAAATCCTTAGATGGACTCTCAATTTCACCTAATGCACTAAAAGAACCTTATTTTAAGCTAAATTGATGGCAAGTTGACTTGATGGTGATAGAAGAAGGTTTGAAAAGTTAAATTCAAGGCAAAGAAAGGAGAAAAAGAATTGTGAATTGAGCCTAAGGAAGAATTTCGCTCATGACCCTTCCAAAGGGTCCAAAGCGAAATTTTCTAAACCTCTATTTTGCTCCTTGTTTGAGACCAAGATCTTTGTTCCTATGGCATAGTCGAGGGAAGATTGATGTATACTTGCCTTGCAAGGTAGATTGGA
The DNA here is from genome assembly GCF_030272615.1 of Cryptomeria japonica. Lineage (NCBI taxonomy): Eukaryota > Viridiplantae > Streptophyta > Pinopsida > Cupressales > Cupressaceae > Cryptomeria > Cryptomeria japonica. The sequence continues at coordinate 40,891,596 of NC_081406.1, read as the reverse complement.
GCAAAGGAAATGATGGGATTAAGAATAAATGGCAAATTTCGCTCCTGACCCTTCCAAAGGGTCCAGAGCGAATTTTCTTGAAACCTCCTTTTGCTCCCAATTTTGTATCAAGCCTAGTGTTGATTGAGGTGGATTGAACTTAGAGGCATCCTTAGGCATGCGTTTGAATAAGTTGTGGTCACAAAATGTGAAGAATTTGTCCAGAAATGCCAATTTCGCTCCTGACCCTTCTAGAGGGTCCAGAGCAAATTTCTTTAGTAAGCCTTGTACCTTGCTCAAACCTTTGAACTAACCTATTCCTAAGCATTTTTTGAGGTCAAAGGACTTGTTTTTTATGAGAAAAGGATGAGAAATGAATTTTTATGAAGGAAAATTGAGCAGAATCTCAATTTTGCTCTTGACCCTTCCAAAGGGTCTAGAGCGAAAATCTCATTATAGGTCATGTCCTTGGAGAGGATACATAGCGAATTTCATTATAGGTCTTGTCCTTGGAGAGGGTCCAGAGAGAAATTAATCCTAATGCCTTCTTGTTGATGATTTATGGTAAGAAATGCTATGTTAGAATGAATATATTATGTATACTTAATCATCTTTTGTTTGTTTTGCAGATCAACAAAATCAAGATGGAGGAAGATTAGGCCAGGACAAGGGCGACCTCTTTCAGTTTCATCATCATCAAGAACACCTCAAATGCATGGAGGAAGACTCAAAGTGCTTCCAAGTTGGAGGACTTCAAGTGTTCAAAGAGTTGCACATAATAGGCCAAGCTATCCTCAAGGACCTCATTCTACCGCATGGAGAAACCACAGGATGTCAAAAGAAGGATCTTACAAACACTTCAAGGCGAAGTGAGCTACTAGAGAAGGTGACTTGACCATGACTTCCTATCACCCTAATGCATAATCAAGGAGGCTTCATCAAACACATGAGAGCCAAGGAAGGGTACGTCATCCATCAGGTACATCAAGGATGAAGGAAGATCAACCAAGGTCAGTGCAAGGGTACGTTGAAGAAGCGGATATTTTCAGAAGTGTTAATCAAAGTTAGCTTCTCATCATCATCACATTGAAAGAGATATGACATTCCTTGATTAAGCAAGTGCCAAACAAGGTGGCATCCCAGTCACTGTTCCTCTAGTCAGATAGGTCCACATCAGCGTGTCCAGATTCAATGTACCTGACTCACCAGTGATGGCACAAACTTCGAGGCACCTACCCCTGTTTCCTATTGGTTCACGAGCATTGAATGTAATTTTATCATTGGCTAAAGGAGTTTGTTATAACAAACCCTAATTAGGGTTTCCATCTTGTAATCCTAGCCATTGATTGTAAATCAATCAAAGCCATTGAAATGTAAAGAGCTCTCTATATAAAGCTCTGTCTCTTCATTTGCAGAGGTTAATAGTTGGTTAATAGAGGTTAGAATAGCTAATAGTCAGTAAAATAGAATAGCAATTAGAATTGAGTAGGAAGAGAAGGCAAGAAATTGTTGCCTTGATTGTAAATGAACTCCCTTTTCATTGAAGATATGGTGAAGTGTGTTGTTTCTTTGCAATATGCATGGTTTCTTGTTGAATCATCATTTTACATGGTAAATCATTAGATTGAATGAAGGAAGTTACTGAATGCACTCGCGTGGAATCCACCTAGTCCAAACCACTAGCCTCTTGTTGATTGTAAGGGCGCCTTGCGTGGTCAATTGGCATTGAATGAGCTTATTCTTGAATTGTTATGCGTCTATTGTTCATGCATTAACTTGAATGGTGATCAGTGTTTGACGGTGATGATTTGAACATCTTCAGAACTACCCTAGAAGATCGCACTGAGCTGGTGTTGAATTGTTCAGTTTGATGGTGAGACCTAGCCCAGTAGGACTCCACCTAGTCGTTCATTTATCTTCTTGCATTCTAGGCCTTAGAGTAGACTTTCTGAGCCTTTCACCTTTTGGTTATTTCTTTATTATCCCGATGAGTAGATAGGACTTGAGTTCCAGCAAATCAAACGCTCGAGCATTCGAACGTAAGTCCCCTTGTGATTCCAACATAATCACATCACACCAATAGAGCTTATCCACACCTAGAGACCCTACATACCAGAACCTTGGAGTTATTTCGATTGATCCTTAGGCAAATCTTCAACATTCGAATAACTTTGTTCAAGAGAGTATAAGATACCTTGGTATTTTATTCTGTGTTTGCATGTGCATAAAAAACACATCAACAGTAGGCCATGTATGGAGTCCATTCAAGTTGGGGCAATTAAAATAGAAATCGTGGCATCAGGGCACTTTGTTATTTTGCCTTCCCCAGCTAGAGCAAGATAACTAAGTTTTCCTCTCGAGGAGAATTTCCAACACCTCTCATATCACCTCAGTTAAGGCATCTGAAGCAAGCTAAACATCTTAATCACTTTTCAGGTATGCTTCTATTGCCGAAATCTTGACAAGTGTTTCTTGTTTAAGTATCACACTTAAACCTGGTCAACTGGTCAAAACACATGTGGTTCATGTGCTTCAAAATTTCATCAAAAGTCAGACCCTAGTTGTGCAGACATTTTTAAAACTAAATTAAACATTGAAGCTTTAAATTTCCAAGATTTGAAACAGAATTGAAAGCTTCAACGCATTGCCCAAATAGAACTAAATACTGAAAACTTTCCCAAGCCTTGACAAACTAGTCCAAAATTGTATAATACACAAGGCCAACAAAATTTAAACTTGAAACCATGCCAAAACCAAGATTCCTAACCATGCAACGAATCTAGAAAGCTTAAACAACATACTCAAATATTTTTTCAAATTTTGTAATTTTTATGTTATAATTCTCATCACGCTGATGATTTTATTGCTAGGCACCGTTGACCTTGTTTACGCTCTTGAAACCGCCTCGTAATTTGCCTCTTGGTGTGCAGGGTAGATTCCTCCCAAGGTGGCTAAGTCCTCTAAGGCACCTGAAGCACCAAGAACATCCCAAACTTCTAAGATCGAAAACTCCCACAAGTTGGAGAAAATGAAGTATGAATACCAAGGGTTGCTGTGAGAATCTAAGGTTCAGAGCCAGTGGGAGAATGTGAGTGACACAGATTTTGGGCATATAGATATCCCGCAATTTAGAGACAGAATATATGCCGCAAATGCCCACTAGAGAGAAAAGAAGATGGTGGAGAGTGAAATTGCACACAAGCCATTGGATTCCCACAGGCCATGGGAATTATGAGCTCGTGGTAGAAAGCTCAAAACACTATAGGCCTGATAGCAAGGTGGTGTTGGTGAACGGGACAATGATGGCGGATTTCACTCCCAAGGCCATTGGAGAGGCTTTTGATGTCCCCGTGCATGAGGAAGTGATTGTAGTAACAATGGAGGAGGCTCAAGCCATATATGATCCAAATCCCACAAGTACACGGGCAAAATGAATGAGAACTGGTTTAAGGAGAAGAGGCCTCACAACACCAAGATCCTTAAGAGTGAATTCAATGAAGAATACAAGGACAAGGTCACCCTGCTCAGCAATGTCATGGGATTGCCCCACTCCAATTTGATTGAGGAGTGGATGTTTTATTATGTAGAGGTCTTTATAGTGAAAATCAAGTTTGATTGGGCTCAAATCATTAGTGATAACATTCATACCCAGCTAACTGAGCTTGCAAAAAAGAGGTACTTCACCATGTCCTCTTACATGGTGCATATGTTTGCACGATATCCCAGACTATCAGGATTAATCAGCCTAGGTGATATTGGAAATGGGCCCAACCAGATGAAAGTTTACAACTGCTACCCTCAGCTTCACTTTTATGTCTTAAAGAGCTAACCCGTGATGGCATACAGTTCACCTATAACCCGATGGGAGGCCTTGAGTCTCACTCATCAAGAGAGGACGAAGCATCAAGCACTGCATAAGAAGAAGGAGACAAGAGGCCTGAAAAGAAAAGGAAAATGACAAAGGCTAGTAAGCGGTCAAGGGCATCAAAAAGGTCCAGAAAGAGAAAAAGCCAATCACCTGAAGCTCATGCTCGAAAGAAGTTAACAGTAAGGAGGCCATCTGCTACCACTTCACTAGAAGATATCAATACAATAGAGGACGTAACAGAAGTAGAACGCCAAACTACCCCTCCCGTGCAGCAAATTGATTCAACTATTGTTGAAACAGCAAATCAGGAAGAGCCTAATGTACAAGAGTCGGGGATGCAGATCATTGATCTAGATGCGCCTAAGAATCGGATTGAGGAAGGACAAATCCGGCCCAATGAAGGACATGGTGAAGAGGATGCCGAGCAGGAAGAGCAAGAAAAAGAAGGTGATAGGTAGAATGTGTTGTCCTCATTTTTGGATTTTCAAAAATGTGACAACCCTACAATTTTTGCTCAAAATGGGTCATTTTTGTCTCTAAGGCATGTTTTACGAGGTGCAAAACTCACATTTGTTAGTGTCAAATCATCGGGGGTTGTCTTTGCCACCGTTATCCAGGTTTTGGTGAGTTTTGGCTTTCATTTTCCTAGCTTTCTGTGCAATTTCGGGTTTAGGAGAAGTCATTGAAAATTGGATATTTTAGCTCTAAGGCACACTTTTTGAGGCAAAATTCTTGCTCCAGACTGAAATGGACTAATCTTCGAATCATCCTTGATCCACATTTCAAATTTCATCGGGTTTTGAGTTCGTTTGTTATGTCTTTCCTTCAAATTCAAGTTTTTTCCTCTAGACTGCGAGTGGGAAATTTTCCTTCTTTTGCAAGTTAAGAGTTTTCTTTTGTTTTTAAGTTGTAGGGGTTTTTTTCTAGCAATTACAAGTGAACTTTATAAAAGACTTGTAAATTGTAACTTGCTTTTTATTTTCCATTTCCCCCTTTTAGTCTTTTAAGTTGTTGTAGGAACTTTTTGGTCAAATTAACTTGTAACTTCTTTAAAAAGTTCCTATTCTCTTTTTAAGTGAATTGTAATTTTAAAAATCCGATTGCAAGTGTTTTAGTTCTTTTGGTGTTTTTATTTGTTTTTGCTTTTCTAAAACCCGATTTTGGAGGATGAAGAGAAAGTAAGTTTTAAATAGACTTGCAAAAGGGATTTAAAAGCCCGATTGCATCTTTTGAAGGGCACGTTTTTGCTTGAAGTTGAAGGTGAAGAAGCCGAACTGCATTCTTGCTTCCACAAACCCGATTTTTGTGGCATTTTTCCCTTGAATCCGTTCCTCATCTTGGCAATGATTTTGGAGAATCGATAGTTGGTGCCATGTTTTTGAGATTCAACAGTTTTGGCAAACACGTTGTGCATACATGTGAGGCGTTTTGATTCTGTTTTCTGCTGAGTTTGATCCACGTTTTGGGAGCATGAATTTCGCCATTGTTGCCACGTTTGCAACACCTCTTGCATCCTTCATCCATTGAAGAGTGTTTGACATCAAATACATCTCTCTTTCCAAGCCGTTTTTTTTTGTGGAGAGGATTGAATGCAAAACCGATTTGTTTGTTGCATGTAATACCAACGTGGTGGCTTCTTCATCTATTTATAAGAGCATTACGGTTTCTCCCAAACTCATTTGTTTTGGTCTAGGGCATTCTTCAAGCAAGATTTCGGGTTTCTATATGATCTTCCCAAGTTGTTTTGCTCTTTGAATACAACTTGTGAATTTGCAAAGTTTTTCCCTTCATTGCACTTGCAGTCAGCCTTCCAGAACCCGAAATTGGTCCAAAATGCACTTAAAAACACTTGAAAATGAGTCTTAAAGGTACAATTACAAGTGCAAACTTGTAGTTACCGATTACACATATGAAGTTGCATATTTATTCTCCACAATTGCAAGTCAATGCTCTTCTTTTTCCACACATGTAATGCAATCTCCAAAACCCGAAATTGAGCTTTGGCCCCACTTTTGCAGTCCTTTTGTCTCACCCATGTCAGTCATGTTTGCACACACAACCTACCAAATCAATAAATTAAGGCATGGGCCTTATTTTGCAAGCAGATTCCAAGATTGGAGAAAGAACAACAACATGACGGAGCCACACAAGGAGATGGATAAGTGATATGAATGATTGAGAGCATAGAATGCTTTCAAGACAGAGATAGACGTCTTACTTCAGCCTTGCAAAGAACTTCCCTCCTGAAAAGCCAGTACTACCCCAAGCAAGAAGATAAGATTGAAGTTCGTTGGCCAAGGACACAAAGATCATTAAGGATGCAAGTTCACGTTCCGGTTTGAGATGTCTTCACCAATCCTAAATATCACAGAGTGTCAAACATCTTATAGCAACATGAAGACCTTCTGGACAAAAGATGATGTGGTTAGAGTCGTGTCTTCGGACACATAGAATAGTTTCAATTGTGTATTTGTAATTTTGTTTTGATAAGTTACATGTAAAAACAGGTTTTGTAATTGCAAGTGTCACTTTCACTTGCATTTTGGTAAAATGTAATTGCATGTAAAGCAACTACAAGTTGAGTTAAATTAGGACAACGGGATGGGGAATCGGGTACTAGAGTAGGTGACTGACATGAGGTTGGACATGAAGCGAGCCTGCCAAAGAGTGCAGTCCATCAGGGGTGAAGTTGAGGAATTTCAGAAAGCAGTTGATGCACCGCTCCCCATCATTAGGGTGTTATTTTGGACCCATTCCTGGATTCCCACGGTGCAGCAGATCCTCGGGCCTCATGATGTCAACACCTTTGGAAACTAGTGTCGGATTTTAGGTATGAAGAGCAACATCATAGACTTCAACAAAGGATGGGAGGAATGTGAAACGACCCTACTCGATGTCGGGACTTTTGTAAAGAGGTCTTGCAAACTTTGATCATTGATTGGAACCCTAAGATGGAGTGTGGCGAGATGAAAATATGTTGGAAAGACCAGCTGAAAAATGATGGAACTCCATATACCAAAAATGATATAGAGTTTGGTAGCAAGTTGCATGCAACAATACGGGATTTTGAGACCAACAAAATGGACTGGCTTGAGCACATAGGAAGGATAGACAGTCACTGTGTAGACATTGACTTCTAGATGAATAATCCGCCTCTTCCTGCTCTTCAAGAAGTATGTTCCATCTATGTAAGATTCCAAAAGTATGTTTGGGCAGAGCGAGCTGCAGGCCTAGATATCTGGAAAGGGTACTTAAAATGTGAAGAAGAGTTTTTATTGTAAAAAGGAAAAATATCTACTTTGGGATGACAAAAAGTGCAGTCCCCGAAGTTAGTTATTCTCCTCAACTACCCAAGTACAATTTCAGTTTTGAGCTCCATGCTATGTACCTTTTTGGCAATAGCTTTATTAACTAGGCATGGGTAGACATATTGTATGCATGAATCTGGGCCACTTATTTAGTTAAATCTTGGCCATTCATCCAATTTTTGAAACTCTATATAAAGGGAACTGGTTTTCTCCTATTTTTGTAAGAAGTCAAGAATTGTTGTTGAAACTCTACCAAAATATACTAAGTTACCGGATTCGCCCTTGGACCCCCCTGGTACCGGTCCTGGTTCGAACGGGTTCCTAGTGCGGGTCCGGTTCGGACTGGGTTCGACTAGGGTTCAAAAAACCCAGAGGTGGTTCGTCCCTGGTCGAACTCGGGTCGAACCCAGGTCGAACGTAGTCGAACCCAAGCGGACCCATGTTGAACCCGAGCGGCTGGGCAGCCCAAAAAAGCAAATTATATGCAAAATTTAATTTTTTTTTTAATTCCGCCTAATAAAAAGTGAAACTTATACCGTAAAAGTGACTTCTAAAACATTATATTCACTCATTTCACCTCATTTGTGTTGCAAATATATGTTTTATGAGACCAGGTTGAAGAAAGGGTGAACAAAATTTGGCTTCCAAGATCAAAGAGGAGTTGAAGACTGATGTTTGTTTTGTTGTTTATATGATGCTATGTGACATGCAAATACTAACGAACCAAAACCCCTTTTCAAAATTTTGCCGTACCGGCGTACTGGGTTCTTCGAACCCGAACTGGTGCCCGAACCCGAACAGGTAACTTAGAAAATATATACACGATTAATGGAATACCAAGTTGTGCCTATTTTCTTGTGAGTGCATGGTTCCCCTTCTTTCACATTTAAATTTCTCTTATGCATATTGTTTACAAATATTTTATTTGGGTGGGTATTTGATAGAAATTTTATGATCATACCATTAAGGATTAATTGATTGTTAATCCCCCTGCATGGTTAGTCTGAAAATTTTAAAAGCTTAAGTTCGACTACTAAATGTTTAGCTGGATATTTGTTTAAAATTCAATATATGCACATAGTAGTTTGAAAATCTAATTATTCCTTGAAGATGGCACTGGTTTTGCCTAATTGTGTTTAACTGGCAAAGCAAAGCATGGTTATTTAAAATTTCTGTCTATTTGCCCAAATATATTGTTTTAGTTAGAGTAGCTTAGTTTCTCTTCCCTAGTCTTTTTCTATTTATTTATAAATCCAAAGTTGAAATACTTGAAATAGCATCATGTTTAATGTAAATTTGATGAGAATGAGACTTGTAGAGTCTTAGGGACGACCTGTAGAACCCTTGAAGCCAATTCTACCCATAAACGTGAGTCCCTTTGTGTTTACCAGCAAAATACATGAACAATTGAGTTATCCCGCAGTCAAGAAGTGACAATTTAAACCTTGAGGTCGTCTTCTTGTGATCCTATTAGTAGCACTAGAAGCCTCCTTATGCAAGAGGGAATGGGATTATCTCGATAATCTATTCTGTGTTGATCGAAAGAGTAGCAATATGATATTTCACGCATCAACAACTCAGACATAGATTGCTTCACGCCTACCATGATTTTTGCAGCATCAATTTCAAACCACAATTTCTTATAAGCTCAAATCAAACATGGAAACTGAGAGAGGAGGATGTGAAAATGAATTTTGGATTTTCATTTCAAAAAGTCTATAATATTTTCCCTTCATCAAAACCTTATAGTTTTCTTTATTTTATTTGCATATATGAATCATTGTGCATCAATGCTAATCTTCAATGGAGGAGAATCACGATCTTCAACTTATTGATAATTTAATATTATCCTAATCACAACATCATGAAATCATTGACTAAGTCCATGTTTAATTGCTGCCTTTAGTAATCATTGATCCTGTCCTCTTTCATTTGTTTGTTTTTGTTTTCTTCTTACTAGGAGATGGTACGGGAATTAGAATAGGGCTTCTTTGTTCGAGATAAAAATTGTGAAGTCTTACCCATAAGACATTTTTTCTAATCGATAGCAATCAATCTATGGGTTTAGTTATTGTGTTATCTCTTCTAAGTAAGTGTGAAAGTGCTTATGGTGGGGACATGACACAAACCTTCATGATGAACGTCATTTTCACAATTTTATCACCTTTTTTGTTTTCACTTGAAGTTTCTAATAAGGGCCCATGGGAGACACTTGGGCATCCCTGGGACAATCAAGGGACTCCTGGAAGACCCCGAACATCCCAAGGATGTCTTAGCCTCTTAGCGAAGGTTGTGGTGCAACAGGGGGATGTTTCCGCCAAGTCCCCGCATCCTAGAAATGTCCTCATCCCAAAAACGGAAGGATTTTGGGGAGACATGTTCCTATGGTTCATTTATTAAAAAGTGTGTTTTATTTTTTATTGTTTTTTGGCACCCCTACATATGGGTGCCTGTTGGTGTGCTTTTTATGACCTCGTGCAACACAGAATAAAATACTAAGTATTCTATCCTCTCTTGAACAAAGACCTCTTGGATGCTAAACTATGTGGTCAAACGAGACGACTCCAAGGTTCCGATAGTCAAGTCTTGACTTTATATTGTGGATAGACTTAGTTGTATATATGTGATTTGTTGGAATCACAAGGGGGCTTACATTTTACTTGAACTTGAATATAGCTGGAACATGGATATTTACTTGATTTGAAAAAAAGACAAAAGGGATTGAGAGTTTAGAGAAATCTAATCTACTCCTAAGATCAATGATAGCACTAAATCACACTTGGATGGACACATTCCTTAAACCAATCTTTTCTTTGCCATGTTGCCAACAATTACACAAAATCGATGCAGTTTTCCAAGGGAAATGAAAGGTTTTCATATCATGAACATTCATCCAAATACCCAATACACTAGCGCAACTTGAATGAGCATATCTACAATTGAACTTAGCACATTTTAACGTTCAAGCTAGCTATGCACTGTAATTGAAAATCATCCAACCACAAATAGTATGAACCAAGGAATTATCAACATCCACACCACCATCACAATCAATGAACTTCATCTAACATGAGGATATAACAAGAAACCATACAATATGCAAAAGAAACACCACCATTCACCATTTATTCAATGAAAAATATGTTTATTTACATACTTGGCAACAATTTCTGCTTTCTCCTCCTACTCTACTCTAACTGCTAATGATCTACCCACTATAAACCTTTACAAATGAAGAGAGCAAGCCTTTTATAGACTTCCCTTTACAAATGAATGGCCAGGATCAAATCCAAATCAATGGCCAAGATTACATGAGAAAACCCTAATTAGGGTTAGTTACAACTAACTTTGCTTTACATTTGATACTTGTCCAATCATTTGATCACATATTGTGGACACATGTCCTTCCTTGAATTTTGACCAATAAGAATCGAGGTTAGGTAAGATAAACAATATTTAATGAAGGGACAAATGTTACTTGCTCCACCTTTGAATGAGCTAGGTTCGTTGAACTTGGACATATTGACCTTGATTGATGAATCGAGATGAATCAGTGCCACCTCAGCTTGCATATCCTTGATTAAGTCAGCCTTCTCTAATTGATTGCATTATCTTGTTCATCCATCCTCATTGCACTCTTTGAGTCCTTCATGCCTTGTCCCCTCGATCTGCACTTGTCATTGTGAATGCCTTGATGTGCCTCAGCAATCCTTCACTGCATCGTCCTCTCTTGATGTTTTGAGTCCTTCATTGCATCATTGGGATTTCTTCGAATATCTTAGCTCTTGATCTTGTATGCTCATTGCTGTCCTCTTCCTCTTTCACTCATCTGCACCTATATCCAATCATGAGTTGCACCTCTTCATTGACTATGTTGATATCCTTCCTTGAACCTTGACCTCCGCAAGCTGTTGAGATGTCCGTCTTTGTTGCACAATTGGCACCACCGAATGAAGATGAAGAGCAGCCCGGATCTCCCACTATCCAATTGGAGGTTAGCTTGGGCAACAATGTGGTCAATTTAACCAAGGACAAAGAGATAGATGATGATGTCATCTCATCTTTGAGAGGACTTGATCAGGACATGAACCTTGAGGATGGAATGGAAATGTCCACCATTCCCAATTGGTTGTTACAAAGCATGGAAAAGAAGAAGATGATAGAGGCACAACCCATAGAGAACATTGATGATTTCTTAGCCAAAGCTAATACAGGAAAAGAACAAAAGAAGGCTAAGATGTTTTCTAAGGTTGCTAGAGATGAAATAGGTGTGTGTATTGCACAAGTGGCAGTCCCAATGGGAGATGTAACCAAAGATGCAACGACTCCTATGAATTATCAGATCACTACGATTGACCTTGGACCTACTGTAAAGAAGCAAGAGTTCCAAGAACTTGATGATACAATCCAGGCAATCAGGGCACAATTGGATATGACTATTGAGAAGAAGAATGCTTAAAAATGAGAACAAGAGACTCACGGAGTACATTGAAGGGATGAGTTCCCATAGGCATGAGGATCCTACTTTTGTCTCACCTATTGCAATGAATCGTCAATTTCCCTTTGATTATGAGACAACAGGAAATACACATATGGAGGTTGGAAAGTGGATTGAGGATATTGCAAAACAAGCAGATGATTTCCTAGCTCAATTTGTCCAAGCATTTGACAAATCGTCAATGCTCATATTTAGGATACAGTATTTGGAAGGAGTTTGGGATGATTTCCAGCCAGTCCAGGAGAAGAAATTCCTCGCCTCAGGGTGTTAAAGTGAATCTTGATGCCCACATTGATCCATGAGGGAGTTTTACATACAGGTGATGTATATGATTTTCAGGGATGGTATTGTTCTGTTGTGACCTTTTCACACATCGCCCCATTGCTAACGGGGACCCCCTCTTTGCCGGCTTTCTGCGTCGTTAGGTTAGGGTTTTGGCTGCTTAGTGGGCAATTTTGCGTTTTCTGTGCCTGAGTCTCGGAGTTTTGATCATGCCTAGTGTCGTCTAGGGTTTTTGAAGTGTTAGGATCAAGTTGCAAAAGTTGATATTTTAGTGATCCTAAATTTTGTCGAGTGTAAACCTTTTTTGAACGTTAACGTGTTTTTAAACACGCGCATCAAGTGATTTTAAAGTGCCAAGGTATTCATAGACCTTTTCGAGTTGTTTTCTCGCTCCTAAGGTAATATTTAAGTTGGTTTCGCACTTTATTCCAGTATTTTCCTAGCGTTTCGCTCATATTTTGGGGAAATTAGCCTAAGTCCAGTGTAAATTTAATGTTTCTAAGTGATTTTGAGTGGTTAAATGATAAAATCCTAAGGGAAATCCTTATTCCAAGGGTTAAAGGGTCAAAATCCATGCTAGAGGTGTTTTTCCCCTCACATTCCAGACTACCCAACCCATTCCCTCACTCAAAATCCACACTACACATGGGTTGCCCCTGGAATCCATACTGGCTACTAATTTCCCCCACTGTTTATCCAAACTGCCATCGAATTTCCCCTGGAAGTGCTAACAATTTGGCTAAGTGTCAGGACTTATCCAGACTGCCATCGAATTTCCCCTGGGAGTGCGGACTGGAGTGCAAGGATAATTCCATGCCTGGGTCGATTTTCCACCAGGATTTTTGTGACAACTAAGTGAGGAAATTTGTCCGGATTTTTATCCAAACAGGGATCGAATTTCCCCTGAGAGCATTTGTAAGGATTTTTGTCCGGATTTTCATCCAGACAGGGATCGATTTTCCACTGGGAATATTATGAAGAGTTTTGAGTCCGGATTTTCATCCAGACTGAGGTCGAATTTCCACCAAGGAGGTATTTGTCCAAGCTAAGTGAGTTTTGAGTGTGAATTTTTGTCCAGACACTTATCGAATTTCCCCTAGAGGGTGATTTTTTTTGCAAATAGAGTGCATTTTTGTCTGGATTTTTGTCCAAACTCACATCGAATTTCCCCTGGGAGGTTTTCTGTGTGCATTTTGATGAAGTTATGCATGGATTTTTATCCAAGCATGGGTCGAATTTCCCTTATGGGGTAAATTTCGACACTTAAGTGATTTTGAAGGGATTTTTCAATCCCAACCTATATCGATTTTCCCCTGGAGGCTTATTTTGGATTTAATTTGCAATATTTTAATATATAAGCCCCATTTAATTGCTTTTAAATAATTATTAATAATTATTTAAAATTTAAAAGCAAAATTTAATAACTTGCAATAATTAATAAATGTTTGAACCTTCTAGAAGCAAGTTAGGGTTTCACCAAGCAAGTATTTATACAAGTGTTTTATCCCACATTGCTTGTGTGGTGAAAGTGAAAGATGAAAGCAAGTATATGAGAGGAACTTCAGCATTATTTTATTATTATTTCTACCAAGTGTCTCCATAAAAGCGATTTTTCTCCAAGTTGGATGAATTTTTAGCAAGGCGTTTTTGTGAAGTGTGGGATTGAGGATTTATTTTCCTCCATTTTTTCCAGCTTGCTGATTTATTCCTCTTGGCAGCCATTAAAGACCAGTTTCAGATTTTCAATTTTGCTAAGTTTGGCAATTTTTTCCAAATTTGGCATTTTTTGGTGAAAGTTGGCAATTTAATGTTGGAGACTTGGGCGATTTTTCCTCCACCATTTTGCTTGTTGTTCAAACCTTCATTGCTGCAAATTGCTGCCATTAACAACATTTTTCAGAATTCTGAAAATTTCGATTTTTTGCTAAGGAGGCAATTTTTTGTGTTTGGGGTATCCAACCCCAACTTGGGCGATTTTTTCCAAATTGCTGGCATCCTTGCTGTTGCAGGTCAAGGCTGCCATTGGCATCAATTTTCAGATTTCCATTTTGGCGCTAGACTTGGGAAAATTTCGATTTTGCTTGGGAGGTGATTTGGTGCCACGTTTTGATGATTTTCATGCATTCTTATTGGCTGCCATCATTTCCAGCCTGCTGATTCGCTTCAGATCTGAGGTTTGCTTCAAATTTTGACCTCCATTAATGGCTGCCATTAATTTTCAGACTTAAGTTTTTATTGCCCAGCCAATTCCAACTTAAACATTTAGCATTTGGAGGTGTTTTATGGAGTCTTCTATGCATATTTTAGACCATTTTATCGTTGTTGCAAGTTTGAAACTCCATTGTTAGGCTGTTGTCCTCAGAAATTTTCATTTCCAGCCACCTAACCAATTTTGGCGAATTTGCTTGGGGCTATTTCCTTAGCAATTTTTCATCATTTTCAGGGATTTAAAGCACTTTGCAAGGTGCTGGTAAATCCTAAGTATTCGATTTTCAGACTTGTTCTCAAAAAACTAAATTTTACCAGCCATTCTTACATTCCAAAAAATTATTGTTTTCATCAATAAAACTGATTTTTATTGATTTTATGCACATTTTGAAAATTACAACATGTTTTAAAAGTCTGATTTTCAGGTTGTCTTCAGAATTTTTTGACCTCCATTGTTGACTGCGGAAGGTGTCTTCAGACCAGAGTTCTGTGACTCGCAGCGAGTCACCCGAGTCACGCGAGTCAGCGGGCCGGGTGACCCCTACCGGGTCACGGTGACGCTGACCCGGGCTCGGACGGGTCAGGGGGCATGACTCGCCTGACTTGCCGAGTCCGGAGAGTCACGCCCTGACTCTCCGATTCCGAGGGTCTTGACCCGGCATAATGCATGTGATCCAAAAGTTTTCATGTCAAAACATGTGTTCAAATAAATTATAAACTTCATACTTCACATTTCCCAATTACAATGGTTCAAAATAAGAGCAGATTGGTATTGAATTACCCATTCTGCGTCTGAAGCATATTTCATGATTTAGCATCGAGGACACATCAATTGGTGAAGCGTTTTCCTCTTGGGTTGAGGGCGACCAGCTAGTAGGTGATTTGAGACATTTATCTGCAGTCCTCGTCATCTCAGACTTTTCACATCCGCAGCAAGGTACAACAGTGAGCAATTCGATTGGGCATTAGGAAGTCCTCAATATTTTGGATATTGTTTGATTCTTCATCACCTCATCAAAGCGACTCTTACCAGGTTCTTTGCTTATCAAATACATTGCATTTCCAGTTTGA
Source organism: Cryptomeria japonica (assembly GCF_030272615.1). Lineage (NCBI taxonomy): Eukaryota > Viridiplantae > Streptophyta > Pinopsida > Cupressales > Cupressaceae > Cryptomeria > Cryptomeria japonica. The sequence goes on along the minus strand of NC_081406.1, from coordinate 40,876,382 downwards.
ATGTGTGAGTCTATAATTGTCATATGTTCTCAGACAATCTGAAAGTGTCCATGTCTGTTGGTCAATATAATTGATGTAAATCGGCTATGTAATGAGCCTATTTGATTCATTAATGAAGGAGTTATAAGGCTGTCCATTTAGACAGTATTATATGATGCTTGCCAATTATTTGTCTTAATGACAGTCTGCTGTAACCTTTATTTTCTGCATACCATTTTATGTCAATGAATCAAACTTTAGGAATTGTGGCTACACTATCATTCTAGATCATAGTTTATGTTTAGCAAGTCACCTTATTTACATTTCTACGCATGTGATGGATGTAGGTTTATGTATGTGATCAAACTAGCTTCTATTTGATGATGTTATAGTGTCTTTAAGCTTAATTCAATAATGGGTGTATGAAACAAATTTTAAATCGTTAAAAATCTCTAAATTTCAAGGGTTTTCTTATTTTGCCGAGTCATTGCCGAGTCCGAACCGAGTCACGAGTCGAGTCAGCCTTGTCGAGTCAGAGCCGAGTCCGAGTCTGGGAACTGTGTGAAAACACAACCTTTCACACCTTTCCTTAGTCATCACTCATTCAGTATACTCCTTTGCATTTTTGCTTGCATATTTTCTAAGCATGAGGAGGTATAAATGAATTTTATGGAAGGCTTCCATGCCTTAGTGTTGTCACACTTTGAACTTAATTGCTAAAATTTACCAAGTGTATGGATTATTTTCCTAACTCCATGCTCTAAATTAACTGAATCTTTAGAAAGTCAGAAATTTTATTACAAGTATTATTTATTTTCCTAAGTCTAACTTCGAGCTTCGTACAGGTGCGATGTCAAAGTCAGGATACAAGGAAAGGAAAGAGTTGTTGAAGACGCTAGAGACTAGATTTTATCCAGAGTTTAAGATTTCATCCAGATGGAAGGAGATCGCTGATACAAACATGCATTTCCTGGACTTCGACCAGATGCAGCGTCGGATGTTCGGAGTCAAAGATCAGGTTCCTTCCCCAGCATATGCGAATATTATGAAGAGTGGTATTTTCCATGCCGCTAGATTTCCACAATCCATACAGTGCAGTGAGCTTATCCTGGAATGTGCACGATGTTACGGTCCTCTCACAAGAATGATTAAGAGTCCTAAAGGCGTTGTCATCACCTACCTTGCTAAGGATGCCATTGCTGAGGTGTTCGGAATTCCACGCGGAACAGACATGAAGGATGTAACCAAGGAGGATTATGCAGACAGATACACGAAGAAGATAGGTGTATGCAAGAGTTTAATTAACAAAGAGTGGATGATTGAGCCTAGGTCTCATCATTCCAAGGCTCCCAAGACACTTATGTGCATAGATTTTAAGGAGAAATATAGTGATTTGATATTCCTACTCAACAGAGTGATGGGGATGCCTCGGGGAGCAATATTTGATGGATGGATGTTCTACTTCATTCAGGATTGTCTGAGAGGAACACTAGTGAATTGGTCCAAGATCATAAGTGACAACCTGGATTTCCAGCTGAGGAATGTAGAGCAGTCCAAGTCATTCGCCATGACTACTTACCTGGTGTACATGCTTGCATGATTTGTTTCATACAGAGGATTAATATGCAAAGGTGAAGTCGGGAATGGGCAAGGACAGTACAAGAGTTATGAATGCTACCCCTAGCTGAGCATGTATAGAATTGAAGACTATAAGAGAGTGAATGATGCATTCACTATGTACATCTAAGTCACCAGGTTCGAATTCGAATTCGAAGTTCGACAGCTTTGAAATTCGAATGAAGTTCGATGCGGAAAAAATTCGAAATGTATAAAATTCGAATTAAATTCGCCATATGTAATTTTTAAATTTTTTTTTAATAAATATATGTAATATATCTATAAATTTGCGTAAATAGTTTAACATTGATAAATAGATTTGAAATCATTACAAAAAGATGACACATTTATAAAATATAAACCATAGGAAACATATGCTTTCACTATCGCAAAGATGTTCTTTTGTCAAAAAGGTACAATAACAGTCAAAAACTTTAGAACTTTAAAATAACTCTAAGTCATCAAGAGCACTTGGCTGGGATGCCAAATCATCATCATCTGTATCACTACTCAGTTCATCATCTGCAAAGTCAGGCTCATCTGCATCTGGCATTGCCATGCCTTCAAGAGTTTGTTGTAAAGAAGTGTTCTTTGCTGATTTGTTCATCAGCAATTTCAAATTGCTGCGAACATAGACAAGATCTCCCAACTTTCCAGTCAGCAATTTGTTCCTCTTTTTGGAATGGATGTGGTCAAAGCAACTCCAGTTCCTCTCACAAGCTGATGAACTTGCTCCCTGACTCAAAATTTGAATAGCAAACTCTTGCAGTTCAGGAGCTGATGATCCATAAGAGATCCACCATCTATATCCAGACATACGTGGCGAGTCATATTTGGCTTCTGCCCCTCCAAACATCCCTTCTCCTCTCTTGTATTGCCAACTTTGATCTCTGATTAGTGCTGCAATTTCTGGATTTGGTACATACCTGCTAATGGCTTGGTAAAGCCCTGCCATGATTTCATTATCACCCCTTCTATCAATAGAAAACAACTTAGGCTCCAAAAAGCAAGCTGCTGCATGTAAAGGTGTGTGCATCATTTTCCATCTGCAATCAACTGTCTTCCATATCTGCATATATTCTGCTTCTTCATTGTTTAGTGCTTTTTGAATAGATTCCTTACACCGGTCCATGCTTTCATAAAGCATGCCAAGGCAAGGAGTGTCACCATCAACCATACGAAGCACGTCAACAATTGGTTCACATACAAGCAAGACTTTTGCTGCACTTTCCTAGAAATTGCTGTTTAGGATGATTTGCTCTATGTTCTTCCCCTTGGGGCCTTTAGAAAGCACTGAACTTTCCCACTGATTGGAACATATAACAGACCTCAAAGCTGCTTTTTCTTCAACCACTCTTTTCAAAGTGATATAATATGAAGCAAATCTTGTTTCACAAGGCCTCAACAATTCCTTTGATGCATGCTGCCTATAAATACTCAATGTGAGACGATGATTCCGTATGAAATTTGCAATTGCTCTCCCTCTATGAATAGCTTCATTTATCCATGGGAATTTAGCCAAGTCATGAAGCAACAAATCGAGACAATGCGCTGCACATGGGCTCCAATATATCTGTGGGTACTTCTCTACAATCAGCCTCCCAACTCCCACACAATTTGCTGCACTATCAGTTACCACTTGAACCACATTTTCCATCCCTACTTCAAGAATGGCTTCCTCTAATATTTGAAAAATATACTCTGAAGTTTTTTTGTGGTTCATGGTGTCAATGACTTTCAAAAACACAACACCTTCAGGACAAGACACCAAAACATTAATCAATGGCCTTTGACACATATCTGACCATCCATCACTCAATATAGTGCAACCTGTTTCCTTCCAAGTGGCTTTGACATCAGCTAATTTTTCAGTCACTCTATCTTTTGACCTCTGCAAAAGAGTTGTCCTGATAGCCTCTGAACCTGGGGGTGTGTACCCTTTGCCAAACTCTGCAATTTTCTGAACTGCATTGCGGAAATGAGGATTTCTCGCAACATTGAATGGAATAGCACTTGTGTAAAACAAATCAGCAACTGCATCATCCACCTGTTGTTTCTCTACTGGTTTCCAAAAGTTGTTCAGTGTTCCACTCTGTTTTGGTACACTCGCCGCTTCAGATTGCACAGAAGAGGAAGACATGGCAGATGTGAATCTAGATATATCTCCTTCAATTCTCTGTTTCTTTTGTGCCTTCTTCATTTTGCCTACCGTTGAAGCAGCCAACTCTTTCTCTAGAATAGCTTTAAGTTCTGGAGTCGCACCTATGCATGCTTGAACACCTCCACCTGGACCCCCTGTATTAGCAAGGAAGTGGTCCCTAAGCCTTGTTAAAGTTCCAATGATATTTGCCTGACATATGTTACATTTGATGTGAGTTCCATTTCGGGTCACATGCTTCCATGCCTCAGAAGTTGATTTGGGAGGAGCCATTAAATGAAAATCTGCATGTTTGGAAAGAAAAATTAAAAAACACACTATTTTTATTTCAACCTTTTAAAAATATATAATATTAAACAATATAATAAAAAACCATTAATATAAAATTATAAATTATATAATAATAATATTAAACAATATTATAAACATAAAAAAAATTGACACCATATTAATATCATATAAAAAAATGAAGCAGAGATATATAATATCATATTGAGGTGTGGCTAATTTCAAGGTAAGTTGACAAAGTTTCTCAATTTATGACTGGCTTCATTAAAGAATAATAAATATTTTAATGATTTGACATATATGATATAACATTGGGAATCTTCCATTCTCTTCATTAAACAATATTATAAACATAAAAAAAATTGACACCATATTAATATTAATTATTAAACATAAAAAATATTAAACCTAAAAAAAATTAATAAAATATAAAAATATATAATATTATATTATAAAATATTAATATAAATCATAAATTTTTAAACATTAACAATTTAACATTATAAACAAAAAAAAAAAATAATAAAATTAAAAAAAATGGCGGCCTACCTGTGCAGGTCGCGGACGTGTCGAGGCTGGCCGGTGGCGTCGCGGAGTGCAGGTGGCGTCGCGGGCTGGTGGCGTCGCGGGCTGCAGGTGGCATCGCGGACTGGAGGCGACGCGAGCTGGTGGCGTCGCGGACTGGTGGCGACGCGAGCTGGTGGCGGCCGAGCAGAGTGGGCGCCGTTAGCAACTCGCGTGGCGGTCGGGTAGAGTGGGCGCCGTTAGCAACTCGCGTGGGTGTGGTTGCAACTCCTGCGGCCGCCTTTTTATAAAATCCGCCAAAAAACCCTAAAACGCAAACCCAAAAAAATAAAAAAACACTTTAACAAACCCTAAATTTTTTTCCGAATTTAATCAAATTTAATCGATTTTTTGAATAGTTTTTCAAGTTCACCGAATTTCGAACTTCAAGGTTCAAATTCGGTCGAACCTGGTGACTTAGATGTACATCACATAGATGCTGCAAGGCGAAATCCACAGAAGATTGTCCAAGGAGGCAAGAGAGTTAAAAGAGAAATATGGATCGTGGTATATACAGTTTCCCACTTTCACATACCTCAGGATTCATGGGTTTCAATCCAAACCCTACAAACTTCCTAGGTATCCTCCTGACAGAATGATATCGTTGGAAGTGATGAGACAGCTTCTAGAGTTCGATGTTATCCAGAGAGAGAAGCACAGGACAGGAATGACATTCCCTATTCAGTTGGAAAGATGTCAGAGGTTTGCCAGTCTGCCATAGCCGCCAGCACTGCAGGTGACGAGCTTGCATTCTATCGATTTGCAACATATAAGAAGAAAGAAAGATTCGATCCAAACAAGAAGGTCGGAAGGATCAGAGGAGAGAAGTTCACTCATAAGATTGACATAGAAGATTATTGGGCTAACCTGATGGACGAGCAAGCAGTGAAGAGAAGAATGTGATCCAGAATGTCAGTAGATTTCATGAGGAAGTGTGGACTTTTCCTCATTCTTGATCAGGTATTAGATGATAGAGATCATACACACCCACATTATGAGAATGAAATGAAGAAGGCAATCCTATTGCCTAATTGGTCAAAGTCAGAAGAGATTGACCTGAATATATTGATGGGAGAAGTCAAGGCCAGAGGGAAGAAGGTTGAGGAAGTGAAGAAGAAACAGAAAACTATCATCTCGCCTATCATTCCTTCACCCCCTCCCAGTGTCTCATCAATCGAAGTGATTGAAGTAACAAAACAAAATAAGGAGACTCAGCAGTGTTCGAACACAATGATACTACCAGAGAATATTCAGGAGTTCCATGCCATGGCAACATCTGCACCTCCTGATGAGAATGATGATCAGTCAGAATCCCCTACTATCCTTTTGGAAGTTAGTTTGGGAAATGATGTATATGATTGGACCAGGAATAATCCTGATGATAATGATGAAGTTATCTCGGCATTGAAAGGACTTGATCACGAAATATGTCTCGATGATGGTATGGAGATGGCCACTATTCTTGAATGGTTGAAGAAGAGTATGGAGAAAATTAAACAGATGATAGAGGTACAACCTATTCATGATATTGATGACTACCTAGCTAGGAGTGCCAAGAAGAAGGAGCCCAAGAGAGCGGAGATTTTGTCACACATTGCTAGAGATGAGACAGGAATGTGGATTGCGCAGATTGTTGTTCCTGTTGCAGGCATGACAGCGAACACTGCTACTCCTATGGATTTCCATATCACTTCAGTCGCCCTTGGTCGTACATCCACAGAGCAAGAATTCCAGGAGATTGGTGACAACCTCTAGGCAATCAATGCAAGGTTAGACAGATCAGTAGCAGAAAATGAAAGGTACAGAGAAGAAAATATTAGACTCAGAGAGTACATTGCAAGGACAAGGCGTGGAGATCCCACCCTTATTTCCCCTATTGCAGTTGACCATGGAGTACATTAACACTACGAGGTAGCGAGAGGTACACACTCGGAGGTGGAAAAGTGGATTGAAAGCACAAGAAAGCAGGCAAATGATTTCCTTACTCAATTTGTTCATGCATATGATAAGACAACAACGCTCGTATTCAAAATCCAGTATTTGGAGGGAGTTTAGGAAGAATTCCGGCCTATTCAAAACAAGACTATTCCACGCCTCCTGGCATTGAAGAAGGTTCCTAATTCCACCTTAGTCAGCGAGAACATTGTGCACAGTGGAGACATATATGATTTCCATGGCTGGTATTGTGCATTAGCCTTGAAGAAATTAGCTTATGAGAACGCCTAATCGAGTTGTATGGAGATGGAAGGATTAATTCAGGACATTTAGATGAAGATCCTTGCCTCGATTGAGGAATTATTGGGTGTTGATGTTAGTGATGCTAGTGGTTTACACTTAGCCAAATTAAGAGACAAGATGAAATTTATGTATTTTTGCCAGTTGGACTCTTTGAAGAAGAGTCAGATAGATGACTTGGTCTCTTTGTTGATTCATGTTCATAGTTCGCAGAAGCTCATGCCAGAATGGGAGAACACTTTGAATGCTTGCTCGGATTCATTGGATGTGATTGATTTACAACTGGATACCTTGCCTAGCATTTCCGTGGAGGAGTTAGATTCAGTATTGGCTAGATTCTTGGAGTATGCTAGGGGAGAGAGAGATGCAAGGAGGAATCTTCTAGAAGATTCCCTATATGATGACTAGGTATCTTTTCATTGGGCCATATGTTGATGGCGCCATTTTTGATGTAACCCTAATTAGGGCAATTCTAGGGTTTTGTTGGCATGATCTCGGCCGTTTATCTTAGATCAATCTGGGCCATCCATTTTGTAAGAGACTCTATACATGCCCCCTTGTCTCTCATTTGTAAGAGAGAGTTTTTGTAGAATTGTTGGTATATGCTACAGTTATTTGAATCCTAATCATTGTTCAATTGTTGGTGATTTTGCTCTTCAAATGTTGTATTTACATTCATGGTTCTCAATTCCTCCAAGTTAGATCAGAATTTAGATTAGAATTTATTTTCATGTATGTTAGATTGAGTGAAAGATTTGTTGAATTCATTTGTGTGGAATCCTTAATCCATACCACTAGCCTCTTGCAGCTGGTAAGTGCGCCTTGTGTGGTCAACTGGAATTTAAGTAAGCATAAATTCAACTATTACACGTCCGTTGACAAGCATCAACTTGGATGGTGTCTACGTTTGATGGTAATAGTCTGAAAATCTTTAAGTATACCTTAGATGATTGCACTAAGCTTGTGTCAGTACCTGATTGTGAGACCTCGCCTGGTCTGATTCCACTACATCCATTCATCATTTCCTACATTCCTAGTTTTAGAATAGATTTCCTGAACCCTATTCTTTTTGCCCCTTTTTTTTAGTAAGAAGTAAATCCAAAGCCTTATTGATAAATCTTAAGTTGTCAGCACACCTATTCCGCATCATTCATGATAATTGAAAGATCCCCGATGGATCCCTTTTCTGATCTGCTGTAATTTTTATTTAATAAACTAGGTTTTGTAATTTTCTGGTGATCTTATAGAATAGACAAAAGTGCAGAAAGGGGGTTTGTTTCTTTTTATTTTGAAGTTTTGAAGATATATATATAAAGAAACAGTAAACAATAAGAGTGCGAAATGAGAATGGAAACAATGTCCATAAATTAGAACACTTACAATCTAAAATACTACAACTCATACCAGGACAATAATCTGATTTCCTTGTATTCCAGCAATTATCATTTACCAATTTGGAGCTGCTACAAAATGAATTGACCAACAATGAATAAGCAAGATACAATATGCAGATTTCCAGCTCTTCACACCAGCAACAAACCAAACGTGGACAGCAAGGAAGAATGACGCCACCACAACTCTCAATGGGCTGCAGCTGTAGTCACGTGCTAGCTGAATAAGGTTAGCTGCCTTGATGAAACCCTCTGAATGCAATCTGAATCCTCTGCAATCAATAGCGCACCCAATCTCTGTCAACCAATGCCCAACACGCTGAAGTATCTACTGACAAACTACTGCTGGGGGCTACGTCCCAGCCAGTATCCAACTTGGGGTTTGCGTCCCAGATGAAGAATCGCTCTACCAGAGCAAATTCGCAAGAAGCAAGTTTTGAATGTGTAAAAGATATCCAAGAGTTAGGTCACAACTTCCTTATAACACCTTCCCACTTAGCTCGAACCCTAATAGTGACTCAATGGGGCGTTTAAGGTTAAAATGTTATATTTCTCATTTTAAGTTGCCAAGTGTATAGAAAAACGACCTTTTTTCAAATATAAAGAAACCCGTTCACCGAAAGGATCTGAGTCAAAAGAGAAATATTTAGAAAAGTCCAAGACCTTTCCAACAAGCTATTACACCAAGGGATACGCATTCAGATGAGGCCAAAAACCCCTTATTACTCCAAAATGGCTATAAACATAGCCTTATTTAAATAATAAACACTAACTTAGGAAATATTAAAAATATAACCCAAATAGCTGCAAAATGCTCAAATGACACCACAAACCAGAAAGTAAACCTGCCACCTGTCTGTGACTGAAGTCGAAAATCAAGGATCCACTGGCAGTCTCATCCCTAAAATCTAGGAATGCTCCTAGAAACTAGGAAACAAACCCAAATCCTCTGAAACTGAACCCAAAGAATAATCTCAAGAAGACCCAACCCTGGGTATGGTCATAACCTCCTAAATAGTAGGGATATCCTCCATAAATGTAGGAACTATCTTCTAAAAATAAGGAACTGCTCCAAACTGATCAACTACTGCCAGAACACCAAGTCCCAGACACTGTATAACCACACTGAGTCTCTATCCATCGCTATCAACCTACAAGACCCCATAATAAGCTAACTCACATGTCTCTGCTAGACAGAGCTAAAGAGGGGACATGACAATAATCCAAACATTTGCGTAAGTCCCCAAGTGAAACACAGCAATTCACATCAACCACTGAACTTACCCACTCGTCAAGACCTAACATGTAGAAACCTTGGAATCATTTTAGTTGATCTCATTCTTGGCATTTGAGGTGATTTTGTTCAAGAGAGGGTAAATTACTTTGGTAATTTATTCTGTATTGTTATGTGCATAAAAAACACATCAACATGTTCCTTAGCTATGAAGAAGTCTACTTATAGTTATGCAAGACAAGATTGTGCAAAGATGGAAGGATCGATCCAAGAGATTCAATCTAAGATCCTTAGATCTATTGATGAGCTGTTGGGGATGATGTCCATGCTTCCAACACTTTACACTTAGAAGAATTGAGAGAAAAGATGAAGTTCATATACTTCAATGAGTTAGAACTTTGAAGAAGAATCAAATAGATGATTTGTTTTCTCGTGGTTCACATCAACAGTTTGCAAAAGCTTATGCTAGATTAGGAGAATGCACTTGATTCTTTCTCAGATGAGTTAAATGTGATAGATGCACAACAGGAGGCTTTACCCAGCATTACCATGGAGGAGCTTAACTCAATCTTGGCCAGATTCTTGGAATATGCTGCTAGAGAGAGGGATGCGGGACGAAATCTTCTAGAAGATTTCCCTCCTTGATGACTAGGCGTCATCCCATTGGGTTACCTTTTGGTGATTCTTTTTTTGATGTAAACCCTAATTAGGTCAAATTTAGGGCAATGTTGGCATGATCTTGGTCCTCGTTTCGAAATGAATCTTGGCCCTTCAATCTATTTGAGACCCTATATATACCCCATTGCCTCTCATTTGTAAGGGAGAGATTTTTGAGAACTTTCATCTATATGCTGTAGATTTGAAATACAAATCATTGAAGTGTGGTGGTTGTGTTTAGATTTTGTATGCATTTGTGGTTCTCATTGCCTCCAATTTAGAATAGAATTTAGATTAAAATTTGTTTCAAGTTTCTTAGATTGAATGAAAGAGTTATTGAATGCATTTGATTGAAATCCATTTAGTCCATAGCACTAGCTTTCTTGTTGATTTTTAGGATCGCCTTGTGTGGTCAACTGGAATTTGGAATTGAACTTAAATTCAATTATTGCACGTCCATTAGTATGCATTGCCTTGATGGTATTGACGTTGATGGTGATAAATTGAACATCTATAAAATTTACCTTAGATGATTGCACTAAGCTTGTGTCGAATTGTTCACTGATGGTGAGACCTTGCCTACTAGGATTTCATTGATTCAATCATTGCTTCTTGCATTCTAGGTTTTACATTAGAATTCCTAAACCCTTATTCCTTTTGCATTTTATTTGAAATCCTTGTTAGATTAGATCAAGAGCTATATTGCAAAATCCTAAGTCATTGGAAAAACCTATTCCAATCCATGATAAGCTCCGAACAATTGCGTAAGTCCCCAAGTGAAAACAGCATATCACATCAAGCCATTGATTTACCCACATGTCAAGAACTGATCGTAGAAACCTTGGAATCGTCTTAGTTGATCAAATATTTAACATCTGAAGTGATTTTGTTCAAGAGAGGGTACATTATTTTGGTATTTTATTCTGTGTTTGTATGTGCATAAAACACACATCAACAAGTGGGAACACCATTTCAGCCGTAGATCTCGATATTGTGTAAGGTTGGCCGCATTCTAAGGGAATCAATCTACACTTTCATCATTGAAACCCAACAATTTGTTTAGAGCATGTCTTGTTTAGAGTGTTAGACCTGAGGATGAAAACCTTAGGATCTGTAGCAAACCAAACGATGAAAATCCTTTGATCTAGAAGCTCAAGGATGAAAACCCTTTTACTTGGCAAAGCAACTTCATCTAGGGTCAACAAAGGATTTTGTTATTACAGATTTGATTTGCATCTAGCCAAGAATGTTGGCGAATAGCTATAAGCAATGTTCCACGAGCATTGGGGACAGGGGGATGCGGGGACGTGTTTCCGGGACGGGGGGACCAAGGGCCTAAGTTTGGGGACCGCGGGGGGACAGCAGCGGGGGGGTGGCGGGGTGGTGGTGCTCATATAGTTATACATATACATATAGTACTTGAAAAACTAGTTTTGAAAAGATGTATGACAGTATAACAGTAAAAGAATTAGATTTCAAATGAAACTATCAGAAATACCAAGATTATTTAGATTAGTAATTGCTAAATGCTAAATAAAATTTGACAAATGAAATTGTCAAATTGGAGATTTCTATTCTATCGAAAAAGGAAAATGAAAATATGAATATCTGATGCCATTGCAAAGTCTATAATAATAAAGATGATTACATGATTCATCATTACAATGAGTAGCCAAATACAAATACGTGCATCAATAGCATTACAAAAGAGACTAGAGTCAAAGACAAAATGACAAAACTCAAAATGTAGCTAATGGAGGCCTCTAATCATCTGCGAACTCCTCCTCACTAGAACTGTTGGACTCTTGAAGATCAAGGTCCCTCAAGCTCACACCAACTAGCCCTGCATCTGAAGTGGTAGGATCATCCTCATCAATCTGTGAAGGCTCCTCTGGCTCTACATCCCATCATGCCGTTGGACTCTCCTTGTACACAAGTGTCTTGCGGTCCATGAGACGCAAAGCACTGTGTACAGCCACAAGCTTCTCTGCTCTCTTAGAGGTAAGTGGGTCCTCCTGTGCCATAGTGTCTATATGTAGACCAGTTCCTCTCAACAGCTGAAGAACTGGAAACCTGGGATAGCAGATGGATGGCTAGAGTGGTGGTCAAAGATTTCGGACCATGACAATTCCACCACAAAAGTGGGTCCTCTTGTGCCATAGTGTCTATATCCATCTTTGCCGCATCTGAATAACCTCTAAGAGTGGCAAATCTTCCTCACTCAGTGCACATTGTGTCGGCATCTCTGCAATCAAACATCTTCTCTATGCACCTAAAGAAACCCGCCTTCACCTCATCATCCTGAATCGGTGTCACTCTACCCGGTCTAGCCTTGTACCACTTAGGATTCAAGGCAAAGGCAGCCATATGCAAAGGAGTGTTCAACTTGTCCCATCTACACTGAATGATAGGCCGGATTTGCTCATTGTAGAATGCTAGAGAGGGTTCCTTCACTCACACAACAGCCCTCATCTAGTCAAGCATAGAGTCAATGCACTCATACACCTCTCCAAGGTTAGGTGCATCCCCATCCCCATATCTAATCACTTGGAATAGTGGAGAAATGATAGAGAGAATGTATTTCGCATCAATCCAGAACACATCACTCTTCACTATCTCCTTCACCCTTCTCCCTTGCTCTGTCTTGGCCTCAGCCCACCTATTCCACTCATTAGTCATAACCATGAGTTGCAATGCCTCTTGCAACTCAATCATTCTCTCCAAGAGAATGAAATAGGATGCATATCTAGTCTCAGCTAGTTTCAAGAACTCCTTCTTTGTGAAGGTCCTGAAGAGTACATGTGAAGTGTGGTGGTTGCAGATAAACATCTACACATCTCTCGCATCAGTGACCACTCCTCTAATCCAGTCAATCTTCCCCATGTCCTTGAGTGCATTGTTCATGGCATACATACAACATGGGGTCCACCAAATGTGTCTATAGGCTGCCTCAATGAGTCTCCCTGCTGCTCTACACACATGGGCTGCATCTATCACTACTTGGAACACATTTTGTGGCCCAACCTCCTTAATAGCCTCCCTGAGGACCTAAAACTGGAAATCAGAATCTTTACGATACCCTATACAATCAACTGCTCTAAGGAAGTATGGGCCCTTTGCACATGTGACCATGACATTGATGAGTGGCCGATGGCTAATGTCCGTCCACCCATCCATAACTATGTTGCACCTTGATGCCACCCAACATGCCTTCATCTTCTCCATCAAAATATTGATCTTGGAATAGCATTTATCCAAGATCAAAGTCCTCATTTTCGTCTCCCCTGGTGGCACATAAGATGGTCCTCCCTTGGCCACCATAGCCATCATCTCCCTATAATAAGGAGACCATGTAACATAAAATGGAATGCCATTGGCAAAGAAGAACTTGCCAAAGGATTCATCTATCTCATCTCTTAGCTGCACATTAAACATATCAGCAATGGGGTTGCTCTATGGTGTCTGCAACCTACGTTTCCCAGCCCTGGCGGCAGTAGAAGTGGAAGTGGATGGAGATCCAAACATCATTCCTCTCATTTGCGAAGCATGAGAAGTATGTGGCAGATTTTGGTTGCCCTGAAGTGCTGCCCTAGCAGACAAAGTAGTAGGCATTGAAATATTTGTGTCATCTGGAACCCCCCAAAGCCTGTTAAACTCAATTTTGTACTGTATATTTTTAGCTTCCTCCAAAAACTTACAATGTTTCACGCCTTTTCCTCTCCGAAACAGAAAGTGTGCATTCACCCTACTAATGCTACCGAACCATTCAGTGTCACAAATGTTGCACTTCCACTTCCTTGTTCCTCCACTTGAATGTGATGTGCCTTGTACTGATATTCGTGAAGCAAACTGTTTTAGAGGAGACTTAGGATCAAAATGACCCCTATCAAACAATGCCAACAACTCTGAAGGGCAACCTGTACTAGCTGGTGCACTCGCCATAGAACTAGATTGGGCTCCAGGATCAGCCCCATGGTCACCCCCCTCATTTTCAGGTTCATATTCTGAATCATTCTCACTATGAGAATGGATTTCCATGTCATCTTCACTCATGCCTTCGGAGCTCATTGTGAAATTGACATTGCATTTCACAAAATAAAAAATAAAAATAAAATCAGCCTAGTTTAACAATTTTTTTTTTTCCTATTCATCTCAAAATGAGATTTGATGTTGAACCTTGAGGGCAAAATGATGAATGATTCATTCATCATATTTTAACTCACTTTTTGGAGAAATAAGGATAAAATATTTTATAAAATGATTTTAATTAATTCTTTCTAGAAAGTTCCCAGAAAAGGTTTAAAAGGAGATTGGGGGTTCATTGCAAAAGTTGTTAGTTCTCTCTACGAAGATCTTGTTGCTTGTGCGTGTGGAACGGAAACCCCAATGGTGAATTGGAGCTGAGGACAAAAACCATTTGCTTCACATAATGGTTCCACTCAAGGATCATTAGAGAGCTGAAGGCTAGAACGGGGATGAGATTAGAGGTGAATTCATCTAGGGTTCACATATGGGCATTAAAGAAGATTATCAGGTTTGCAGATTCAGTTAATGGAAGTCTTTTTGAGGTGTGTGCTTGTATGCTTCATTGAAGATTTACATAATAAAATAATGTGAATACTTTGGCGTGGATTTTCGTGGCTTGGTATTTTCACTATCTTGGCTGTAACATCTCTTGTTTTGGCATTGAGATACCTTCTTGGCATGAAACTTGTGTTGGCCTTAGTTATTCAAGGAAATCACTTATATTGAAAACCGGATATTTAATTATTGTGCAATTATGAATAATCTTTACTACTAGGTGACAAGGCAAGAAAATATAGAATCACTGAATATTTGCGTGAAAATTCAAATTAAATAAGCAAGTTGGGCGATTCAATAAATGATTAAAGGTTTATGATTTTGAAGCGTAATAATTTGTTTGGCATTTCAGGAGGTTCTTGCTAAGTCGTCGAGGACTTGAAAGCCGGACACTGAGATATTTTGAGTTACCACAACATTCTAAGCATTCATGAGGGCATCATGGTTGACATCAATATAGCTGGGCACTTTCCTTTGTGAGTCGTGTCACCTTCATGTGGCATGAAAATGTACTCATAATCGTGTGCCTCTCTATTATAGATTAGGAATGCTTGCGATGGTATTTGAGGGTCTATAAACTTCGTGGCAAAGAATCCAGGGATGGCGTGAGTGTTTCTTTTGATCGTGGCTTCTTTTCATTACAAGGAATGGTTGTTGGCGAGAGACTAGTACATAGAAAGAAGACGTGGATGAATCAAAACAAGGAATGGTTGAGTAAATGGGACATTGACTTGCAAACATGTCCCAATACTAAGGAAGAGATAAAAAGACATGTTAGAAAAATTCAAGGCTTCCATGTGGACAAAATAAATGGGGTGGTGTTGTGACGTATTCACACATCGCCCCATTGCAAATGGGGACCCCTACTTTTTTGCTTTCTAGGGTTTTCTTTCTAGGTTTTTAGGTTTTGTCTGTTAGCCTTTGCATGCTGAGTGTTGCCAGAGGGATCACTAGGATGGCAGGCTCTGCTTGAGCCAGGGGGAGTCAGCAGGTGCTCCAGGTTAGGGTTTCTTTGAAAGTCTTCCTTAGGACAAGGTTTTGCTCTTGTTGCTAATTGTGTCTTGTTTGAGTTTGAGGAGGTCAATGAAGCTTGGTGAGTGAATATCATCCTTGAAGGTCTGAATTAAGTCAAATTGGTGAGTGATGAAATCTGGAATGTCATCCTGATCTTCAAATGTCCTGAAATTTGGCTGTCTGGAATGTCATCTTGATCCTGAAATTTGACTAAGTCTGGAAAATTGAAGAATCCTCCAAAAACTAGATTTTGCATTATAACTCTTGGAGGTCCGAAACCACTCTCAAACATCCTGACAGTATAAATGGAATATAACTTAAAGTATAAGTCTTTCTTCTTTCTTATACTTAAATGTTATATTCCATATATGAATCCAGACGGAGAGACCAAAATGTCAAATTTCGCTCCTAACCCTTCCAAAGGGTCCACAGCGAAATTCTCCATAAGACATTCTACTTTGACCCAAACTTAGAACTAACTCATTCCCAGGCATTATTGAGGGTAAAACACTTGTTTGGATGAAGAAATGTGAGAAATATGAATCCTGATGGAGAGACCAAAATGTCATATTTCTCTCCTGACCCTTCCAAAGGGTCCAGAGCGAAATTCTCCATAAGACATTCTACTTTGACCCAAACTTAGAACTAACTCATTCCCAGGTATTACTGAGGGCAAAACACTTGTTTGGATGAAGAAATGTGAGAAATGAAGTCAAGATTTGAGCCTAAATGTGAATTTCGCTCCTGACCCTTCCAAACGGTCCAGAGCGAAATTCTCCCTAGACACCTTTTTTCCTCTTTGTTTGCACACAAACCTAGTTCCTTGGGCGTAGTTGGAAGGAGAATTATGTGTCTTTGCCTTTTGAGGTGATAGAATGTGAAAGAATGGAGGATTTTTTACCAAAACAAGAATTTCGCTCCTGACCCTTCCAAAGGGTCCAGAGCGAAATTCATTTTTTCTCCATTTTACTCTTTAACTTGACCAAGTTTGGAGCTTCTAAGGCATGGTTTGGAAGACTTGGATGCATATTTTTCCTTGGAGAGGAGGTTTGATGCGATGAAATGGTGAAAATCAACCTAGAATGGAAATTTCGCTCCTGACCCTTCCAAAGGGTCCAGAGCGAAATTCCCTATAGGTCCTATCCTTGGCCTAGGTCCAGAGCGAAAAACCTCATTTGACCCTCTATTTTGCCTAGGGCATTGGAAAGACCTTGTTTTGAGCTAAGTAAGTGGCAAATAGACTTGATGGTGATAAGGAGAAATTGGTTAAATCAAGTTTGAAGTGAGTTGAGGAGGAAAGAGGTGTGAAATCAACCCAACTTGAATTTCGCTCCTGACCCTTCCAAAGGGTCTAGAGCGAAATTCTTAGAAGACACCCACTTCTTCCTTGACTAGACCAAGATCTTAGTTTCTAAGGAATATTGAGAAGGTTTTGACATGTTCTTGCCTTAGGAAGTGAATGGAAGCATCAAAATGTGAAGATTTTGTCCAAGATCAAGAATTTCGCTCCTGACCCTTCCAGAGGCTCTAGGGTGAAATTCTTGCAAACACCTATTTTTCCCTTAGAGGAGGTCAAGTCCTTGGTCTTTATGGCGTGGATGGAAGTGAGATAACATGTCTTTTCCTTTTGAGGTGGTTTGGAGTTGGAGAAATGAAGAATCAAGCCTAGAACATGATTTTTGCTCCTGACCCTTCCTAAGAGAGCGAAAATCTCCATGGACCTCATTTTCTTCCTTGTTTGGCCAAGTTCTTAGTGTCCAAGGCATGTTCGAGGGTAGATTGGTATGTTCTTGCCTTGAGAGGTAGTTGGACGCATTGAAAGATGAAGATTTTGCCTTGAACAAGAATTTCGCTCCTGGCCCTTCCAAAGGGTCCAGAGCGAAATTCTTGATAAACCTCTTTTGCTTCCATGTTTAGGCCCTAAAACCTTGTTCCTTGGGCGAAGAGTGGTGTATTTTTACCTTGCAAAGAAGATTGGAGTTGAAAAGATGAAGAGTCAAGCCTAGAGTTCAAATTTCGCTCCTGACCCTTCCAAAGGGTCCAAGGCGAAATTTCACAAAACCACTCTTTTCTCTCAATTTTATGCTAAGTCAAGTATGGGCTAGGGTAAATTAAGATGGGAGATGTCTTTAGGCATGAATTTGACTTGTTGGTGATCTTCAAACTTAAAGGAATTGAGCAAAAACATGAATTTTGCTCCTGACACTTCCAAAGGGTCCAGAGCGAAATTCCTAAAATCCACCTTTTCCTTTCATTTTGTGTCAAGCTAAGCATGGATAAAGATGAATAGAGCTTAGAAGGACCCCTAGGCATGCCTTGGAGTTGATTTTTTGCCATTAACAATGATGATTTTGAGCTAGGACATGAATTTTGCTCCTAACCCTTCCAAAGGGTCCAGAGCAAAATCCAAATGGGTCATGTCCTTAGCCATGGTCTTCAGCGAATTTCTCCTTCCAGGCCTTCTTGGGGGTCAAACAAGTGTTGTCTTCATGAGGAAGGAGTCCAAAGGTGAAAATCATGGCATAGCAAGGGAAGAAGGAGATGGAATTGTGTCCTAATCTTAAATTTCGCTCTTGACCCTTCCAAAGGGTCTAGAGCGAAATTCCCCAAAAACCACCCTTTTTTCTCAATTTTATGCTAAGTCAAGTGTGGGTCAGGATGGGGTAAGATTGGAGAAGTCCTTGAGCAAAACTTTGAGTTGCTAGTGATCCGTCAGCATGAAGGAATTGAGCCAAATCAAGAATTTCGCTCCTGACCCTTCCAAAGGGTCTAGAGTGAAATTCCTAGGATCACTTATTTTCCTTGCAAATCAAGTTAAGTTTTAGGTTTTTTATGGCCTAGATAGGATTGAGGCGATGTATCCTTGGTCTTGGGGGTGGATTAGAGTTGAGAGAATGAGAAAATAAGCTCAAATCATGAATTTAGCTCTTGACCCTTCCAAAGGGTCCAGAGCGAAATTCTAAAATCCACCTAGTCCTTTCATATTTGTGCCAAGCCAGGCCTAGACAAAGATGATAGAAGCCCTTGAGATTGCCCTTGAATGGATTGTTGTCTCCAAAAATGATGATTTTGGGCTAGACGAAGAAATTTGCTCCTAACCCTTCCAAAGGGTCCAGGGCGAAATCCATTATGGGTCCCGTCCCTGGCCATGATTTCTAGCGAAATTCTCTTTTCTAGTCATTTTGAGGTCAAGCAAAATGTTGCAAGCATGGGAGAGGGATCCAAAGATGAGAGTCCAAGTATAGAAAGTGAAAAAGATGGACCTTGGTGAAGGAAAGCAAGCAAATCATGAATTTCGCTCCTAACCCTTCCAAAGGGTCCAGAGCGAAATTCTTCAAACCACCCTTTTCCTCCTTGAGTGAAGCTAAAACTTTAATGCCTATGGCATGGTTGAAGGTGGAGTGAGGTATTCTTGCCTTGTAAAGTGAATTGAGGTAAAGGAAGTGTAAGATCAAGCCTAAAACTTGAATTTCACTTCTGACCCTTCCAAAGGGTCCAGGGTGAAATTCACAAAATCTCTTTTTCCTTCAAAATTGTGTTAGGTCAAATCATTGGTGAGGGTGACTGGGCTTAAAATATTTCCTCAAGCATGCCTTAGAGGGGGTTGTGAGTGAAAGAAGTGAGTGTTTTGTCCATGATCAAGAAATTTGCTCCTGACCCTTCCAAAGGGTCCAAGGCAAAATCCTCAATTTCACCTAACTTGCTCATGATAAAGGTCAAAGCATGGATCCCTAGGCTCTGGAGGAAGGAAAGCTATCATATGTTTGCCTTGGGAGGAATTTTGGAATAAACAAGTGATAGAATTATCCTGGAATACAAAATTCGCTCTTGACCCTTCCAAAGGGTCCAGGGCAAAATCTTTTGAAACTCCTATTTTTCACTTTGTTTGGGCCAGGCGAAGAGCTAGTTGTGAGATAATGTTGAAAAGAGGTATAAATTGGGCAAAATAGCAAAATTCGCTCTTGACCCTTCCAAAGGGTCCAGGGCGAAATTCTTATAGGACCTGTCCCTGGGAAGGATTTTGAACAAACTTTATTTTAAAGTCTTCTTGTTGAGGATTTAAGGTGAAAATGCTTTGTTGAAATGAATATGTCATAAGTACTTAATCACCTTTTGGTTTATTCTGCAGATGGAGAAAACCAGTCCAGCATCATCAAGGACGACCACGTCCAGTCCATCATCGTCAAGGACGTTCCACAGGCAAAAGGGAAGACTCAAGGTGCTTTGAAGCATTGGAAGGCTCAAGGTGTTCAAGGAATTGCCAGCTATCTCCAAAGCCCTTCACTTTGCCACACTAAGGAATCACAAGATGACCAAGAAAGGCTTTGCCAGCACTCCCAAGCAGAGGTGTACTTCCGGAGAAGGATGACTTGAAAATCAGGAAACTTCATCAGACACATGGGAGTCAAGGAGAGGTACTCCACTCATCAAACACATCAAAGACAGAGGAGAATCTACCAAGGTACATTGAAGAAGCAGATAGTTTCAGAAGAGTTAATTAAAGTTAGCTTCTCAGCGTCATCAAATTGAACATCAACCAAGTTACAAGTGTCAGACAAGGTGGCATCCCAGTCTTCTTTCCTCCAGTTGGATTGGTCCACCTCAGCGTGTCCAGATTCAATGTACCTGACTCATCGGGGATGGCACAAACTTTGATGTACCTACCCCTGCTTCCTAGTGGTCCTCACTCTTGGAATGTAATTTTCTAATTGGCTAAGGAAGTTTGTTGTAACAAACCCTAATTAGGGTTTCTATCTTGTAATCCTAGCCATTGATTCTAAGTCAATCAGAGTCGTCTGTTTGTAAAGGGTTCTCTATATAAAGCCCTGGCTCCTCGTTTGTAAAGGTTAATAGTTAGCTAATAGATAATAGTCAGAGATTGATTAATAGAGAATAGATAGTAGAATAGCAAATAAAATAGCAATTAGAGTAGATTAGGAAGAGAAGGCAAGAAATTGTTGCATTGATTGTAAATGAACCCCCTTTTCATTGAAGATATGGTGAAATGTGTCGTTTCTTTGCAATATGCATGGTCTCTTGTTGAATCTTCATTTTGGATGATAGATGATTAAATTGAATGAAAGAAGTTATTGAATGCACTCGTATGGAATCCACCTAGTCCAAACCACTAGCCTTTTGCTGACTGTAAGAGCGCCTTGCGTGGTCAACTGGCATAGAACGAGCTTAATCCCGAGTCATAACACCTCTGTTGTTCACACATTATCTTGAATGGTGATCAGTATCTGATGGTGTACAATTTGGACATATTTGAAACATCCCTTAGAAGATCGCACTGAGTTGGTGTTGAATCGTTAAACCTGATGGTGAGACCCAGCCCAGTAGGACTCCACCTAGTCATTCATCCATCTTCTCGCATTCTAGGTCTTAGAGTAGACTTCCTGAACCCTGTATCTTTTGCTATTTCTTTATCTTCCAGTTAGTAAATAGGACTTGTGATTCCAGCAAATCAGACGTTCAGGTCATCGAATGTAAGTCCCCTTGTGATTCCAGCAAAATCACATCGTACCTCAAAGAGCTTATCCACATGTAGAGAACCTACATATCAGAACCTTGGAGTTACTCCGACTGATCCTTCGGCAAGATCTTCAGCAGTCGGGAAACTTTGTTCAAGAGAGGATAAGGTACCTTTAGGTATTTTATTCTGTGTTTGGTCATGTACAAAAGACACATCAAGAAGTGGAAAAAAACCCATTATGTGAAAGAGTTCAACCCCACATGGGAACATAATGAGAAAGACTACTTACGAATGGCAATTAAGAGTAAGGCTAGATTGTCAGTGGTGCAACTCAAAACCGGGTCTCACCATCTAATGTGTGAAATAGGTAGATGGATGGTTCTCAAAGAGACTTGGGAAGAAAGAACATGTGTTTTCTGCAATAAAGGAGTTGTTGAAATTGAATGGCACTTCATTTTTGAGTGTGCTGCTTACCAAGATATCCATGGGCAGTATGAGAACAGCTTGAAAGAGGGTTGTCTAAACCTACTTTTTGAAGAGGAAACGCTACACAAAACTGCTGATTTCTTTATAAAGGTCCATAACTGAAGAGCAGATATCGAGAAGAACATGAAGATGACATAAGTTTGGTGCTGGGTCCCTTAGACTGTTGGTCTCGTGGACGTCATTAAAATTCCTTCATTCATTCACTACTTGCTGAGTCGTGATGTTCTTTTTGGTGGGTGCCACTGCATTAAGACTATTGCATCCTTCGAGAGTCAAAAAATCAAAAAAGACAAAATTGTTGAGCATATTAAATAAATTATTGGGTTGGAGGTGAGTTTTGAAATCAAATTATAATATTTTAAGGTTACTATGCTGACCGTGGAAAAGTTTCCTCCTTGATGCGTGGGCTCCCCATTAATCATGGGAGCAAGTTCTCAAAGCGCCTAGGACATGGTCTCCAAAACACTTAGCCGCCCATTTGAAAGCAGTCAAAAAGATTTAAAGAGAAATCACAGCCTTAAGAGACAATCGTGTGAAATAAAACTTCATTCTATCCTTAAGAAGTCAATGCAAAGCCATTGAAACTTTATGCTGGTCGATTTGGTTGAAGTTGCTACCACCTCGAGTCTCCCACACTAAGGACATATGTATCATAACTTGGGAAAAAGAAGACAAATTAAAGTCTATCTCAGTTGCTGGCCACCTTGTTTATGATACTTGAAAAAATATTGTGTTTAAAGGATGTGGTAACTGTAATGCTGAAGGAACAGGATGTGTTACTGTGAAGAGTTCCCTTGCTTTGAGCAAGGGTTCTATGCTTGTAAGTGATCTTGTTCATCTTCAAACAATAAACCAGTGCAGGCCATATATACTTCCTGAGTATATGTATGAGCTGGGAGTCATCCTTTACATGGAAAGTGGGATTGATTCATTGCTGGGTGTGAACTTTGACTATACCAGGTCGTTGAGGTGATCTGAAGGCTTTTCTGGGTTTAATTTAGCTTCAGAACTGATTGATACAGTGCTATTAAAGTCTGCAGCAGTTATTGCAGTCCTTGGAAGCTGATATGTTTGCGTGATATGCTGTAAAGTCACTGGCAGACTGAAGATGAGACATTTGAGTATCTCCAATCAATTTTTCTGCAACAAAGGTCAGCCTGTAGCTTGTTCTTATCTGCTGTTTAAATATAATGATCTCTGGATATGCAAATGTTTATCTCAATCATTCAATCTGCACGCTTTCCTTTTTCAATTTCTGAGCAATAAACATTAAGCAAGTGTTATCAATTACTACTGCAAATCTGGAAATGCATAGAACCTGCAAATAAACTTTTACAGTTGCATGTAAACTGTTTGTTAAAATGTTAATGGTGAAAAGTGGTGTGCATGATGAGAATTCAAGAGTATGCAAACTGTTTGACATAATTCTTGAGCAGTAAATCTATTGGAGAGTGAAAAGGAATTGCAAAAAAATTTAGGTGCAACTGGGGTAGTACACTGCATATGATGGCCAGATGATTAATGTCATAATATTTAGACTTTATTCTAGGCTTGAGGGTTCTATAATAGATCTCTATTTATAAATTCTAAGTTGTATTACTATTTTGTGACCCATGAGATATTGAGATTTTTATTGGATTAGCGTTTTACATAAAAGCTAGAAGTAAACCAATAGAGGTAAATATTAGGACTTCTAAAGGAATATTTTGGGATGATTGAATCTAATTAAAAAACAATCATAACCCTAGATATTTTTAACTTATAATAACCGTTATGGTTTCTATATAGTATCAAAGCATCAGTTGAATTATATATTTGAAGGGGATTTAAGGAATATTAGCATTAATATCCATTGGGGACATTACAATCACAGTATGTGATACAAGATATATGATGTACTGCAACACTTGCAACATCATTGTTAGACATCGAACAATATGCCTATTGTATTGGAATATTTGATAACTCGCTGCATTTTACCGTAATGAAGACTGCCAACAAACTCTTCCTACAAGGACTCTCTATAGGTGAATATCATCCAAGTCTCAGTAATCACGTGTGCCTAGAGTAAAAGTCTTGTACAAACAAGTGGTCATGTTATTATTTATTATAATTAATTTTTTCTAAAAGAATGCATTCTTTACTGCTTGAGGAAACAAATCAGATGTTATATCTTCAAGCTATTAGTCATTAATATTGTACATTAGACCATGTAAAGAGCATAATAGAATATAGCATGAACTTCTCTGGTGAGTACATTTATTTTTCAAATCAAGGAAATTGTTTTGTGGAATACATAAATCCATGCCACATTCAATATATGGAATGTTTTGTGCTATTGATTGGGATTTAATGACTAACTAACTAATCAGTAATCAAAAACCTGTTTCATCCACCAGCTAACCTTTAATTTGTACCTGCAAGAAATTAGAATGAATTGGAAACTGAAAAATCAAAAACCTGATTGCAAATGGTTGATTCATGGAAATTACCTATTGATGCACATGCTGGGAATGCATCATTTAGGGCAATTAAAAGATAGGTACTGGAGAGACTAAATAATCTCTGGTCTAGAATACTACCATGAATAACCACAACTAATGGAAAATGGAAACTGAAAATAGCACACATAGACATGCAAACATTCATGTTCAGTTTAAATTGACTGCTCTTGCCTTTTCCCAAAAATATTCATGCAATCTTGCCAAGGCTGCACTTTCTCCTCCAATAAATTGCATGACGCCAAGGGAGCTCTGTGTCAAGAAAAATAGGGTTCAGATTTTCATAAACATGTATCTACAGAGAATAGATAAAATTTATAATACCAATACTCAAAATTGACACCCAGATGCCAAAAGGAATTCATTAATATTATTTTTAATGCAAAATACATTCTAAAGAAAGAGAAGATACTCCCTGACAAGAAAAAGCAATAAAATATCTATGACAGAGCAAGATAGTTCAAGAAAATGTGATGGGTAAATTCTTTGTGCTTTTTGTTACTTCGCTTTGACAGGCTTGGACATTTTTAAACAAACAAACTGGGAAAAGTTATTGAAAGAAAAACTACAAACATGCATATTTAAGGGCTCACTGTTACTAAAGAAAAACAGTTCTGTAGTACCAACTACTAACCTCTTCAAAAACAAGTAAGATCAGAAATTATGAAACAATGGTGGCAATTCAGAACAGAGTACTTGTGAAAGTTCTGGGATTCTTTAAAATAACCATTAAGGTAGGTTCAACTCTGAAACTGGTGGCCCCATGTCTCGATATAATCACATGATTATTACAAAAAAAGGTCACCCTCAGCAGACCATGAATATTGTACAAAGATAAAACTTAATGGATAAGGGAGAGATTAATTGCATTCTAACATGAAGATTTTTATCCATTAATATATCTGTGTAGTTAACTTTTGTTTTAGAGATATCCATATTACATGAAGAATTTCCTTTGACAGTCATGAAGACAAGTGATGATTCATGAGTAACAATGATCAAGAATAGTGGACAGTCCATGACAGTGTTGTAGGGACAGTTCATAGATGGACGAATGACAAAAAAGATGAGCCTATGCATGGTGAACAGATGATGTCACTTCAAGAAATAGAGTGACTAGACCTTACCAATCCAAATGCGATTCAGGTGAAGGTCTAAAATTCTAAATAGTGTCTATACTACTCATTGTTCTTCACCTCGTTCTTGACCAGAGCAAAATGAGGTTCATGTTACTTAAAGTTCATCTGGTGTTTCTGTTGCAGGGCTACAAGACTTACAACCCTTGCAAGGCTGACAATCTACAGGTGATGGTTACAGTGCAATGCATGACAGGGTAGAGGATACATTACAGTGATCAAGAGACAGTCATGAAGACATAGATATCTACAGGTGTAAGGTCAATACGGGACAGTCTATGAGGACTGTAGTGTCAAAAGACAGCTTAGAGTGAATGATAGCCAGCACAGTGAACGAGGCAATCTAGAAAAGTGACCAAGTGTATGACAGTGAAGAAGTAAACAGTGTATGAAAGACCATGCTAAACCCAGAATGTGAAGGTGTCAAAACCTTGTCAATCCCAAGTGAGTGTGACTCACAAGAAGACAATCATAGGGACTGTTGAAAGGGTAGCTGTGAGCAAAAGCATGATCATAGTACAAGGTGATTGGTTAAGGCTCATAAAGAGGTTTTGAAGATGCACTGAAGGAAGAACCTTATCCTACGCCTCAAAGAGACCTAATTCGTTTAAAACTCATCAAAAATATGTTCTACATGCATGCTAATGGCAATTTAAGACACTAAAGAGCAGCTGAGGAGCAGTTAACAGTTCAAGGACACCTGTAGCAGTAGCTTTAGCACTTTGCAAGCATCTAGGAGAGTGGAGGATACTGATTTGAGTCTTTTTAGGAGCATACAAAGGAGTTGGAAAATCGAAGGATTCATCCCCGCAACGCCCTGTTGTAGCATTCTAAGCACCCAAGGAAGTTGACCAAGCAACTCGAGCAAGCATTGTAAAAACAAACTTGTATTCAGCTGTAATGTACCTTTATGAAGCCATTTTTACCTTCTCATAAGCCGTGTACTGTGTATAATCGTGGAATGATTGATCTTGTCTTGTGGTAAAATTGCTTATCCTTGATTTGTTGTTTCATTTCTTTACTTGTATGCAGTAATATATTCATTTGCAGATTATAATTTGTGTTTTAGGAAAGTTTATGCAATTTCCAACTGTGAATGATATTGCTTCTGAGTGTGAATGATATTCCTTCTGAGTGCTGATATAAACTTCAAACCTTTCTATGAAATACATATGCAAAAAAATGTCAAACCTTGAGTTGTGTATGGTCTGTCGCCTTCATTGATCTTATTGTCTACACTTGAGCAAGTACAAATCACTAAACATTCCGGTGTATCACCTCATTTTCAGAATTTAAAATCAAGTTTAGTTTTAGTTTCATTTATTTTTCCTTGAAGCAACAGTACAGTAAGCTAGTTTTAGGTGTTACACTAGAAGAACAGCCCTCTCTAGAAATTCACTCCATGTTTTAGGTCACCCACAACCTACAAGTGTTTCCATTTTGTCAATTGCAAGGAGAGTCACCACACCACTCTCCAAGGGTGCATTCCATCGTGACAACAATGCTCTAGGTGTGTTTTTAGGTACAAAAAAGTCATTTGACTAGGCATTACTCAAACTAGTTTAGGTGGAGTCTCATATGGGTGGACCATGACTAGAGCCCACAATGTTTGTCATATCTAGCTCCATTTTCACCTGCATGTCAAAATTTATAGCATGGCTGCTTATGTCCTTTCTCTCTCTAGTTTCTTCTCATCTACCAACACAAGGACTACCTGCATTTCTATTTTTGCATCTTCTGTGGCTTTTTCACACAGCTTGAAATCTCAGCAAGGAATGCATGTAATATGGCACCTGAGGCAATCAATCTCTCCATTAAGCTTCTACAAACAAAAGAGGCAAAACACACTTCTTGATACTAGTCCTATTGCGGCATACTTCCAAGCAGAGTCATGATTTCCAACAAGACAGCTTCCACTAGCTAATGTTGAGCCTGATGTGGAGCTAGATTCCATCATATCTAACTTGCAAAGTGTTAAATGAA